>NW_017100091.1:493213-574852 GCF_001412225.1 Nicrophorus vespilloides | reverse complement strand
TTTTTTTCTGAAAGGGCTCGTGTACCTGTTCTGTCTTGTTTGCGTGTATTGACCCTTGTTTCTACTCGATTTTCCACATAAACACAATCGCTTAGTATTTCTACCTAAAAGGAACAAGTGCAAAATGCTGTAGTCAAACAAAAAGTAAATCTTTATTATTTTCACGTTTGCAAAATTTTGCATATTTTCTTTTAAATAAACACTCGAATGAGTTTTTATTTTTTTTTAAATTAAACAACAAAAAAACGCGAAACGGGCATTTTATGAGTAGTAATAAACAAAATGAAATATAATTCAATTTCAATTGCAATCCGTTTTCATTGCGTAGACATTGCAATTGTTTTAAAATAATTAACAAACACGTAAAACAACAACAACGTAAAAATATATATATATAACAACACGCAACGCTCGTTATGCTGCAATTGAAATGAGTGAGCATATAGTTAAATAGATTGTTTATTTGTTGTGTATTCAATTCGAACCTTTCCAACAGAACATTGATTTCAATAATAAATTTACGATATAATCAAGCTAATACAACCTTTTTTCTTTTAAAAAATTATTTATTTTTTTAAATTTTATTTCAACTTTCGTTAAGAAAAACCACAGAACTAATAATAAAAATAATCAATAATTTAATAATATTCTTAAATAATTAAAAATATTTCAATAAATATTGTGTATACAAGTGGTTAGTAGCCTATTTGGAGCAAGGAGCCAGTTTTAAGATGTTGCCTGCTAAAAACGAAGTCCAGGGAGCCGCATGTAGCCTTTTGATCGCTAATTTTACACTCCGGAGCCGCGAATTTGCCGACCCTTTGATCAAAGTAAGAAGTTATAACATTTACAGATACAATAAATGGAAGTAATAACTTTCGAACAGAACATTGATTTCAATAATAAATTTACGCTATAATCAAGCTAATACAACCTTTTGTTCTTTTAAAGATTTATTATTTTTTAAAATTTTATTTCAACTTTCGTTAAGAAAAACCACAGAACTAATAATAAAATATCAATAATTTAACAATATTCTTAAATAATTAAAAATAATTCAAAAAGTTTTGTGTAAACAAGTGGTAACCTTTTTGGAACAAAGAACCGGTTTTAAGATGTTGTCTGTTAAAAACTAAGTCCAGGGAGCCGCATGTAGCCTTATGATCGCTAATTTTACACTCCGGAGCCGCAAATTTGCCGACCCTTTGATCAAAGTATGAAGTTATACATTTACAGATACAATTTTTCAATAAATGGAAGTAATAACTTTCGAACAGAACATTGATTAATAATAAAATATCAATAATTTAACAATATTCTTAAATAATTAAAAATATTTCAATAAGTTTTGTGTAAACAAGTGGTTAGTAACCTTTTTGGAACAAAGAACCGGTTTTAAGATGTTGCCTGTTAAAAACTAAGTCCAGAGAGCCGCATTATGATCGCTAATTTTCCACTCCGGAGCCGCGAATTTGCCGACCCATTGATCAAAATAAAAAAATATAACATTTACAGATACAATTTTTCAATAAATGGAAGTTATAACATTAACAAATAATAATTAAATTTATTAAATCGTAATTCCCATCATTTTTTTTATGTTAAATATTTAATCAGTTAATGCATTACGAATTTTCTGTGTAATTTCGTTATGCACAAGTTCATTGTTTATGCAATGAATCATTTGTTTGGTTGAATAACAAGTATATATATATATATAATATCCATTTTGATTAATAAATGTGAATATTCATAAATTTCAGTATAATGAAATTGATTAAATTAATAAATATAAAATATAGGAAATGCAAATATCAATGAATTTCTTTGCTGGAGATTAAACATTCGTTTAAATAAAAGGATTTTGCGTGGGTCTGGAGACTATTGATCAGGTAGAATATCGGTAAACAGTATTAATAATAAAACGCTAATGATAAATAAGTAAAACCACGCAAAGCACTTGAGATCAAGTTTTCTTTTTCTGTTTGAATATATGCAGAGTTAAGTAAATATCGTGTAGACAAAATGATGTATGGAATTTTGTTGTAATTTGGTTGCCAGCAAAAAAATAAATTAAACAAAAGCAGACAAAAATATTATTAATATTTTATTGTAAAATAATATTTTATTTATTATACTTAGATCATGTACAAACGTTGTAAAATAAGTAAAAAAAAAATTTATATATTATTGTTTTAAAATTTGCGACTTGGTCGGAATCCATCACTGGATTAGATGATTAAATTATTGAAATAATTTTAGAAACAATATAGATTTGCGTTAAGAAAAAAATTATATGAAATATCTAAAATTTAGTTATATATTTATATTAAATTAGTTAAGCAAAATCATTATTTGGATGGGTCAATAGGCAAATTATAAGAAAAACTTGATAAAAATAAACAAAATTTTAATTTAATTTAATTGAAAGTACATATTTTTATAACGTGATATAGATATATATTTTTTTTTCAAATGAATTATGTACTTCCACAATGTTAACGCAATGAATCATTGTTTCGTTGAATAACAACTACATGTAATACCGAGACCTTCTATTATTAATGAATTTCAACGCAAGAACATTCATATAGCAATAATCTAGGAAATATAAATGCCAATTATTTATTTGATTATTATATACAGATTAACATGTCATTAATCTAATTCATATATTGTAAATCCTTTAATATGAACAATAATAATAATACGCAGATTTATAATTAATTAATTAATTAATTAACTAATTTCATACACGGTGGCTAATTAATTATTCCAATTTATTTAAAGCAAAATAATAATACAATTCACAACTAAATGAAACCTTGTGTTTTTGTCCATCTTGATAATTAAATTGTCTTTATTTTCAAACTTTTCATCAAGAAAACAATAATCTTTCAATTATTTATTATTTTATTTATATTTTTGTATCTATAAAATTTGCAATATAAATTTTTTTCATTATTTTTGTTCTCGATGTGAAATAATTTATAAATTTGTTATGATTTATTGGTTTCGCTTGAGTTCGATTTTTATTTTCTTCCTTTGCAGAGTAACAGTTGTCTATCCCCTAGCGTTTGGGTACAGTTGTCCACCCATAAAATATAGTTATTGTCGAGCGTCTATACAATATTCGTCCATTCTTCCCTCTTTCAATATTGCATATCGGCTGCACGCCAAGCGATTGCGTAAGGATACGAGTGCAATTACTTGCGTAAGTCATATGATTTAAAGAAAATTAAATTTATAAGCTGATGATGTTATATGATATCAAGTTATACCTGTGCAAGTTTCCAAGTGCATGTACTTGACAAGTGACTTCTTATGTTTCTTCTTTTTTTTTTCCTCATCGTACGCCAATGGATTCAGGTGGTCTTGCGCATAGCTTGGAGCGCGTACCAGGGTGGGGTGAAGCAGGTTTTACTATTCCGGCGTTGGTTCAGTTCGATGTTGGATCAGTTGGTCTCTTGTACTGTTGAAGAGAAGTGTACGAACGCCGGTTCTCGCGACCTTCCATCGAGACGCGCTTTTCTTCTTGCTTAAACAAACTTACCGCGACTCCTCAACAAGAAGTGCACCTGAAAGAAGCGCGACAGGACCAGTGATTTAAATTAAAGGACCAAAAAGAAAAATGTATTAAAGATAAACATCGACAAGAAACATTTAATAAACAAAAATAAAACGTGCAACGACCACGCTCTCACGGGAGACAGTAGTTCGATTCCCGCTATCCCATCGAACAACCTACACCCAACCTAACCTCGAAGCGCGTCTGTGTTGTTTTCTTTGTACGCGGAGTGAAAGAATCTCGTTGGTGTGAAATAAAAGAAAAAAAGTGGTGCTACGCAACAAGAAGATTGGAAAAGTTTGGTTTTGCTACGTAGCTGCGGAGGCGATCAGTTGTTTGCGAATTCCGTTTGGGGGTGAATTTTACATTTTGTTCAATACGTATTTACATATACCATTTCAACCCTCCCCCAGTCCTATAACTATATCCTACTCCCGGCAACCGCATTGAGCGTTGTTTGAGTTTTAGGCTCTGAACACATGTGTGCAAGTTTTTCAGTTTGCTTTTACTGCAATTTCACTTATTTTTCTTTACTATTTTGATTGAATTCAACGTTATTATCGTTGCTCGGCTTTTGTAGTCATTTGTTTCGCCTGGTATAAATGAGTTACTTCACGAGGCCTTTTCTGTGTTGTGTGTCTGCTAAGTTAGATCAGTGGCGTGGCGTGTAGCATTCTTACGAAGGGGGAACCTCGGCGTCGCTCCTTAGGCCTCATTGATTTCGCATTTACCGAATGGAATTACAGAAGGATAATCAATTTCCTTTAATATTATTATTATTGTTTTTTTTTGTCCTCGGTAAATTCACTTTCTGGGTCGGAGACAGTACGCGGCGCAAACATATGTCCCCTAGGGTAGTCTGATTGTACCATTCACCGGCACCCTTTCCCGGGACTGTACCTATCCCTGCCATTCATCTTCGTACAGTCATCGTCACCATTCCACAACCCTACGATAGCCTGTTACATCCCCTCATATACCATTGCTCCCTAGCGCCGCAGACTTGCCTCTACCCTAACTAGTTAAAATCCAAGCATTAGAATCGCAGAAAACGCAACAAAGAATAGCCATAAACCACGCGTAAATTCATATATTTTTTTAAATTTAGCTTTGTACCTAATTAGTATAAATATTCCAGAAAATGTATATACTTTGTAAAATAAATAAATTTCACATCCCTCTCCATCCTATGCAGTTATTTCAAGCGATTTGCCGACAGAGTAAAAGTTTACTTGGGTCTGGGGCTTATTGCTATTCTTTTGGATGCGGAGCCACATGTGCATTGTGCGAAACGTTTTCAACAGAGGGCGGCTCTTGTCCGAAGCGCGGGCGCCCCTTATCGACGCCCCGAACGACCGTCCCCCCTCACAGAAAAAAAAAACACACAAATTCAGGGTTGCAATTTGTTCTTAACTCATAACTATGTTATAATAAGAATAATATACTATCCAACATTAAACAAAAAAAAATAATAATATTCGTAACCTTTTGGCGTGCGCTAAAGACTCGCTATAAGACAAACAAATTACTTAATGCTACATTATCTGAAGAGCAAATATTTGCCGCCTTCGTGGCCGCACCGAGAAAACTTTTCTCTCTCCGAGTAGAGGATATATCCCAATCGATGGCATTGACAAACAAAATGAACACGACACGATGTTTATCAAGGAGGGACTATTTCGAAAAAAAAAGGAAATGCCACCGGTTTTAAAAGCGTCATTCGTCTTCCGAGCTCATGAAATATTCCGCTGGAAATGATCGTTCCCGTTTGAAAATTCAAGTCGATCACGTTTATAATTGCATTTTCCGTTCGACAGATGCATTGCATTGTCTCGTATTTCGCTTCAGCGAAGATTGCAGTTCTTGCATATTACTCTGTTTGATCTTCTTTTATTCTATGATATACACGAGCGTTCATTTTTTTTTATCGCGTTGAAAATATCAATTTCATATGTATTTCAATGTTTCCATCCCAGCTACATCCGAACTCAATATTTCAATAAAACCTGAAAGTTTAATTCATTTTCACATTATACACTCATCACATATTTAAATCATTTTGGAATTTCCACTAAAAATATTACTCGTTATTACATTGGTTTCATCCATATTTTCATGAATATATAATATTAGTTAAAGTTATATAAAAAAAAAATCAATTTAAATTTATTGTATAACTAAAATATGCAATCATAATACTTGTTTCAAATACAGTGGAACGAGTTTATACCGTTCCAAAATTTCCGGATTTTTACTCGTATAGTGAAACATATTCAGGCGCGCAATCCGGGACATCTCTTCTCATCGTCACTCTTTATGCGAAACGTCGCTCGTTAAGTAATTTTTCTTACAATTAACTCGTTATGCGAGGTTCCACTGTAAATAAAAAAAATCTTTTAATTAAACATAAAAAATTGAAGTTAAGTTACAAATAGGAAATTTGTGTATAAAATATTCTCATATTTTATTTTTCAATCAGTAATAAACCAATATTTTATATCCAAAATATCAAGGGAAATAATGTAAAATTCTTTAAAGATCCAATTGGGATGCCATAACATAATCAATACTGGAACAGAGGCGCATTATTAAAATGAAAAATACATTTATTAAATTGGTTTAAAAATATGCGCAACCTTCGCAATTCACGCAGATTATGTAATATGTCAATAGCAATGTCATTCGAATTGTTTTGAATATAATTAGTATTTGCAAAACAAAAAATGTTTCGTCTACAAAGCTTTGATTATTAGTGCATTATTACACGAGGTTTCATGTTTTTCTTTTTTCTAAAAAAGAAACGAAAGCTTATTAAATCTCCAACTAAATTAGATTGCCTTTGAAGCGCAATTTTTATAATGAAAAGACATCCAGTTATATAATATTCATATACTTTACATGATGATGTAATTTTATTTTTCTGTTGGATTATTGAATCATATTTTTCAAATATAAAGACAACAATAATGATTTCATTCATCCATTTCGTTTATTCTTATTAATGAAACAAAAATAGTTTGCTTCTCTTTGACAAACAATAAAAGTTCATTGACGTCAGAACTGTAGGCGTTATCATAGTAATTGGAGAAGAAATATTTGTAAATAAGATTAACTCTGAATAATATTGCGATAAAGTTATTTGCGGTGATGAGTAATTCTGAATCATCAGAGTTTGGAGAAACGCATAAAGAAAGATTCAGAATCTAGGATTCGGTTTACCTGTATTTCTATGTTTATATATTCCCTAATGGTAGTTCAGTACAACGATAGGCATCTATTATGAAACAGTTTCGATTGTGGCGTTTCAATAATGCATCGGTTGGAATCATCATATTTCGGGAAAATTGCCGTAACCTTCAGAACCTAAATATTTGATTACTTCGTTTACCTAAATATTTCACAGCAATTAAATATGATGATTCGGACGAAAAACGTGACAGCGCTCCAGTCTTCATTATCTAATCAACGTTTGGAATAGATGATAATACACAGTTTGATCAAAGTAAAACGTAAATTTATAAGAAATCAACTAATGCTTTTGATGTAACTACAACAAAAAAAAACGGTATTTAACAATTCGCGAAATTGCTTGTTATGTTTTCTTTTTAATTGAATAACTTTGCATAATCGTTCCTTCTTCAGAAGAATTTTAATTAATGTTTGTAAATAAATACAACATGGGTAATTAAGATGCATTTAACTAGATATTATGTAATCAAACAAACTGTTTACACTCGTAAAATGTTTACTTAAACAATACTTCTTAAGTATTCCATAGAAGCTTCATATAATTAATATTTGCTTCATTAAATGAATTTCATTCATTTATTAATATTTATTTATCTAAAACAATAATAATTATAAACAACAAAATTTGTAATTTAAATCTTTTAATATATTTTTTTTTAATTTTTAAAAGTTAAAGTATAAAATTCACATTTCTAAATTTGCAACGAACAATGCGTCTTATCCAAATTTTGGGTTGATTATAAATAGTTGTTGTGTTAAGAGTAGAGTGTACAAGGTATATAATTCCACAGCAGGAGGATTATATAACTGTCTCATTCAGCGCATTATCCGCTACTGCGGATTGCGGCACGACTACGGGGCGTTTTAATCTCGTCATAATCGTGGGGTCGAGGATTTGCAGCCAAAAGTTCTGTTTTCTTATTCACTTGACCTGCAAACATACTGTGTATATCATTTAGACATTTACTCCATTTGAACATCTACAAAGTATCATTGATCTTAAGATACAACTATCCCCAACCAATGAATTATTTCAAGTTAAAATATTATTTTGTAGCCAAATCTAATTTCTACATCTACATTTAATTAATTAAAATTGGATCGAGTCTCATGGTAATACAATAAATACATTTGAGGTGTGTCTTATAGTCCGAAAAAATACAAAAATTTCACTAAAATAATCTACTTACAAATTTCAATTTATTGTAATATTATATAATAATCTTTACAAACTTTGAAATTTGTAAGTATAAAAGATTGAGCAACTAAATCAGATTGTAAATGTGCAATGAAAGACAGTCAGAATCTTAGTATCGATTGAGGATAGACGGTCTGAGGATGAACAAAACAAGGACAACAACGACGTTGTTATTTATTTACCCTCGGTTTCGAAAGTAGGAGAAGAAGAGTATTACGAGAGCAGGCGCCAATTAACGCGTTTAACGAGAAAGCCCTACTTAATGTGAAAAAGAAAAGTAATATTTATCTTCGTGTAAAAGTTAAACGTTTGTAAATAAATAAATGAATGAATTTTGAAAATGCAACGTGTCCATCCATATTGGGACAAGGTGCGGCTAGTTACCTACCAGTAGGAGATTATCGTTTTCCATTAATTTTTTGTTGTTGTCAGAGGCGAAACGTGCTGCGTTTGATCGACGTTCGCAATTAAATTTCCCGGTAGTAATTAAAATAAAATACGAATTGCGCGTTTAACGTGATTAAATTTATATTATAATTGTGCAATTTTATTTTGGGTGTAGAGAAATTATGCTAATTGGGCTTTAAAAACATTCACGGAAAAGCTGCAGAGTGGGGGAGGAAGGGTGGTGTGGATTTCGGGTGACACCAATTATTTCCATTCGATATTCTCTGCATTTTCGATATCGACGATAATTAATTAATTCCGATTGCGTAGCTTCCGCGAGAACAATTAAAATATTTAAATGTCGTTTATTAATTACGGAAACAGTTTTTGCATTACTCAAAATATTATCAATGAAAATTTACAAAAAAAAGAATCATATTGTACTTTTTGTTAAGTTACAGAATACTTCAGTTATTATGGTGCACCCACACTATACCTAAAATGAAACATTCATACTTGTCAGTACTAATTTGACAGTTGACAGATATGACTCGTATGACGTATAGTACAGACGCAGCTTTATGTAAGAAATTTAAATGTAATACTGGATTTAATAGTTTACTCTTATGAAATATGTATCAGGATATAAAAAAAGAAGAGGAAAACTGTAGTATAGGATAATCAGGACGATATTAGTTAATTGTGGATAAAGGGTGACAATACGGACGTCATTTCTAGTGCACGTAATTAAAATTATTGTGTCGCTTGGAAATATGCTTTAATTAAATTAACAGCCTGGACCCCCGGAAAGAAAGATGTGTGTGTGTGTGCGCTTTCGAATTAATTACGTAATTGAAGTTTACCGGGGCGCCGGCAGCTCGGTCTTTTGTTTAAACTTTAAACGGAAGTAATTGGCTTTTCCGTTGCGGCGTCGAAGTAGTTGTAAATTACCGGCTTATATATAACAAAACAATGCTCTGTCAAAAAAGGACGAAGCTGTGGCGGCGGCGGCGTCATGAAGAAGTAGTAGAAGGAAAAATAGATGAGAAAAGCGCGAAGCGAACCGGTAATCAATGCGTCTAACCGGTTAATTTTAATTGTCCTTTGAGGCGATCTCTTTGTGCATCTAATAAAAGACAAATTTCATTCGCCGACAGTCCTTCCGGGAGTTTAATTAAGTTAATGAATGAATGAAACCGAAGCGAGATGTAAGGAAAGAATGATGTGGATTTTGAGAAAGCAAATGGCGATGCGAAATGCCATGTTTCGTTTGCCGTTCTAAAATTGGTAAGAATATCGCGGATTCGGCTGAGGCCAACAGACGGAAATAATATTTACTCAGCTCGTTGACTCATGTATGAATGAAGAGTTTTTATTTCACCTCAACGCAAATTTAGAAATTACGCAGATTTTTGCTTCATCACTTATGACTCGATTTATTTCGTATAACAACTTTGCTAAATGTACTAATTTTCTTTTATCAGTACATAAAAAAAACTAGGTGATAACACAATTTTGATTATTTTTTTTTGACTCATATTTATTTAGTAATCAGTAAACAACATTTTCCACAAAAATACCCAAATTTTTATAATTACCAAAAATTGTATTTAGTTCATTTGATAACAATATTCTACGAATTTGACTCATTGTTTTTTTTAAATCATTTACCAACAATTTTCTAATATGAAAAAAATTCAACACATTTAAATTTTGACTCCAAATGCTTCGATTTTTATAATAATTTTTAATATTGAGTTTTTTAGTATTGACTCAAAATATCTTAGTTTTAATTCCATTATGACTGTTATATTTTATTTTATTTATTAAGAAATATGACTCAATTCTCCTTTATTTTCAATGAGTCATATATTTAAAAAAAAATGTTTTAGTTGACTGAAAATAAATATAAATTTAAGTTTAAATTAGATTTACACAAAAAATAATTTCTCTTTATTGCATATTCTTAAATATTGAAAACTAAATGAGTAAATTCAATTTGACTAGTTGTTAAAAATTAGATATAAATATAAGCGTCGTGGGTTTACGACAAGTAATTGAATTCGCACCGTAAATAGTGTGTTTTATTGCATGGAAAGTCGAAGTTGACTCGCAAATTCCACACAATGCCGTTCATTTCGAATCCTTCACATGCGAGGTGAATGTAGAAAAAAAAAAAGAACATACAACACAAACACACCGTCGTCGTCTGTGGTCGAAGAGCGAAACCCAAAAGTGAAACGTCGGAATACGCGAGAATCCCAAACGGAATCGATAATGACTACGATATTCGAGTGAGTCATCGCCTCTGAAATTCTTTTGTTGGCCGAGTTCTAGAAAACTCCATTACAAACGTCTATTATCATTTATCACGATTCTTTACAAACGAAGTTATTAATTAACAAATAATTGATGAAATATATTAGAGTTCTATATTTTAAATTTTTTTTACCTGAAATTATGAATATGCATTAAAGCGTGCAACAAGTGGACAACAGGTTGAGAAACCCTGCACGAAATTACCAGATTTATTGAACTTCTTTTCACTTTTCATATTGTTTGATCAATGATTTTAGCACCTAAAAACATGTTACAATACGTCACAGCTATCGCTTCTTTACACACATTTTGGTATTAAGAAAATATTTAAGCACTTGTAAATTTAAATAAATCTGAACTACTCATTTGAACTACTATTTTTGATTTAAAGTTCACTTTTACTGTGGAAAATAACTGTTGTTTTGAGAATGCAAATAGAATAAGTAGGTGAAATTAGAAAAATAAATAGAAACAGTTCATGACGAAGCACCGCTAGAAACGCTGTGTTAATAAAAGTCTGCTTTTGCTTCGAGTTAAGTGAGGATAAATTTGCAATTGATTACATTGAAATAATTTATTGACTTTACAAAGCATTGATATAATTTAGTAAGTAACTGTAAACATTTTAAGCTTGAACGAAATACACTTCGCTTTCGATCAATAAAACCGTGTATATTAAAGTTCGTTGCACTCTTTCACATTGTTCAATTTTAGTTAAAACTTTTCCAAGAGGAAATTACATCCATTTTCCGAAACGAAAGTGATAGTTTTCTCGATAAATTGTTAATTTGAATATGAAGTTCAGAAGTTTCTGTATAAACTTTTATTGACTTATATCGTGCCATGCATTTTATACATGAAACACCTGTTTGCACGTAACTTTAATGGAATGGAATAAACTAAACAAAATAATAAACAGTATTTGAAAAAACTATTTCGATTGTTTCAAATTTTCTTTTGTTATTCAACAAAATTGTTCATTGCGGTCAAACCCATTATAATTTATTTACAACAAACATCATATTCATTGATTACAAAAAATATATAATTTATAATATTTGTTAAGATGATAATGGCTATAAGATAAATGCAATAAATGTGTTTTAATCTTGAAAACAAGCGCGATGTTAAGTTTTAATGTAGCTGTATTTCACTTTAACGACATTAAAGAGACTCAAAGTTTTACATACATAATAAATAATATCATGTTAGCTTTGCACCTTTAGCGGAACACACATGTATTACAGTAGAGTCAACGACTTTGAAGACACAGTTATTCACAGTGGTTTAATCTGAAAAGTAAAAAATAATATATGAAAAACAACTTATATATTATTAAAGTCTAAATTACGATTGATAAGCAATTACAGAATTAAGCAAGAACCAGTTTTTTTTTTGTATACAAATATTATTTCATTCATTTATATTTTACTAAACAAGTAAACTAAATTGAAAAGTTAAAAAATGTTTGATGTTGTTTTTAGGAATGTAAATAATGTTTGGTGGCTTCCAATTAAACTGATGGTTTGTTAAATGTCGGTTGTAAATTTGAGATGTTCGAAACTGCGTGTTTTGGTTCTCGCAGCGGGAAGAGGTTAACGATTTGTTTATTTACGAGCTGCTAAGTGGCCAGGGTGGGAATATATATAAAAAAAGAGGATACAGAAAACTGAAAGAAGATGATCAGTTTACGCTTCGCGTAAACATTAGGAGCGTAGAAGGTCAAAACTCTCTAGAATTTTGTCATCCACTCTGAATGGGCACTGATACTAACGTGTGGTATGCGTTAAAATGGCACGGAGTGAAAAGTTTAAATTTAAGCCGTTACATAAACAGACGTCCCGAACGTTGTTTTCAAGTTTAAATTAAATATAACAGAATTTCCAGACGCACAGATGCGATTATGAATACAAATATTGTGTGTACGTCTGTATGTATGTGTCCGGAATCTCTTCGGGTTTCTCTTTCTCTCCGACTCCAGCACATGGTTATATAGGTATACACATATGCTGTATCCACTAATTCGCTTATTTGGAGTTGGAGAACCTTGCTAATAGTACACCGTATTGTTGTATTGATGTTGTTTCACGGAACCTTTGTTTCTCGCTCTGCGAGAGAGTATGAATGTGCACGTGCATGTGTGTGAGTTAATGATAAAACGCGTTATCTATGTTGGGTCGTGCGTTTTTGTTCGTCAGCCATCCGTTGAAACAGAATGGAACAGAAAATGTCTGTTTTTGTTTGTTCGTTCGTGTCTGTGCATGCACAGGATGACAAATGTAATATTCTGGGGAAGAGAGCGTAAAACAATGAAGGGAATGAATTATGTGTAAACTGCTTCTGACTAATTATTGTAATACCAATGCATGTGTATCCGTATGTACATGCAAGAGTATAGCTATGTGTTGTTGTATTCTCGAACGGCAACAAACTTTCATTTGGTTCTACTAGTAATGTGGGTCAAAACGAGAATGATTTCGCGTCGCTGAATGGCAGAAATGCAAAATAACGATTAAAAAAAAATAAATAACAATGCAGGATGTATCTTCGTTGCTGCAACTGCGTTTGAGTTTGTTTGTTTCTTCTTTATCTTCGTGTTGTTGCGTTTGTTTCGTTTCTTTGTTTCTATTTGCAACCCTTCGGTTTTAGTAGCGCAATGCATCAACGTTTCGTTTTATTTATTCTGACCGGGAGGGTAAATATTGAGCAGCGAGTTTCTAGGATTTACCGCCGCTGTGTACAATATCGTTTTATGCAGCAAAACTGGCTCTGGTCACGTATATTAATTTATCCGAGCACCGTGAACCCATGAGCACGCACGCCTAGCTTACCATCGCAAAGAACCATCCGCTGCGGCCTTTATTATTAACTTAGCTTAAGTAATAACAATCCGCGGGGAGCAAACGTTACTTGGGCGCAGTAGTAGTAATGTCAAGGTGGTTTTGGTATGCGAACGGAGGAGCAAAAGTGAAGGTCGCGATTTGGTATTATTGTGTATGTATGGATGTGTTTATATATGTGTGTATCTGTGAGGATAGGTGCGCTGCATGGAATGAAAGAAAGTCCAAGCGCGGTGAATGTGTGCAAGAGAGACAACCCATTGTAAGTCCAGGTCGCGTTGGAACCTGTTAGAACAAGTTCAAAATACCCACCAAGAGCTATTTGCATTTTCTACATGCCTGGTGACTCATCGTGTTTGCGAATGGTGGCGAATTCCGATCCCCCCAGTTCTTTCAGATTTCTCATCCGAGATGGCCCCCCCTTTATCTTTTTCTACTCTCTCTTTATCCCTCTCATCTTCAGTATATGTGTGTTTATAGCTGTATCCATCCATCTTCATCATGTGCAATGTTGTTCATCATGTCTTGGCTTTAAATATAAATGTTATTGTTGTTGTTATTATAGGTGGAGTAACCTGGTGCTCATGTCTTTTCTGTTACAGGGCTCATGACGTGAATGCTCTGAACTGCCGCTCCCGCCATGCAGCGGCTACTGACATTGCTTTTGGCTGTTGCTGCGGCTGCCTACGGTTCCAGTGATATTGTGCGCTCGTACAGTGATCCCGACATCGAACGTTTTAATCACCTCGTCGTTGATACCAATACAGGACGGGTGTACATAGGTGCCGTGAACAGGCTATACCAATTCTCGCCAGATCTGGACTTGGTGATATCTGCAGTGACAGGGCCCGAGTTGGACGCAGATGAATGCTCAGCCCTAGAATGCACAACAGCTGTGAACAAGAAACTCACTGATAATGTGAACAAGGCTCTGGTCATAGACTATACCACCAGCCGTCTGATTACCTGTGGAAGCCTCTTCCAAGGTATATGCTCCGTGCGGAACCTGAACAACATCTCGGATTCCGATCCCTCCGATGTGAGGGAGATCCGTGAAGCTGTAGTCGCCAACAATGCTACTGCCTCGACGGTGGCGTTCATTGCACCAGGACCACCGAATCCACCTGTAACCATGGTCATGTACGTCGGGGTCACTTTCACGCTAGGCTCGCCGTACCGCTCTGAAGTACCTGCGGTCAGCAGTCGTTCGCTGGAAAAAGACAAGATGTTTACCATTGCCCAGACAGCCGTTACCACGGGAACTAGGATGTTTGTCAACTCCTTGGCGAGGGAAAGATATCCAATCAACTACGTATACGGATTCAGCTCGGAGGGTTTCAGTTACTTCCTTACCACTCAGATGAAGCATACCAGTTCGAGCGTCTGGATCAGCAAGCTAGTGCGGGTGTGCCACGACGATCAGAACTATTATTCTTACACTGAGATCCCCATTGACTGCATGAGCGAGGGTGGACGCAAGTACAACCTCGTGCAGGCCGCGTACATGGGGAAGGCCGGCTCTGATCTCGCTTCGGACATCGGTATAACTCCACAGGAGGATGTACTGTTCGCGGTGTTCAGTGAAGGTGATCGTACTCAGGCAAACAAGCCCAAGGACCTCAGCGCGCTCTGCGTCTACTCACTGAAGAACATCCGGCGCAAGTTCATGATGAATATCAAGCACTGCTTCAGCGGCAACGGGGAGCGCGGCCTGGACTTCATCTCCACCAGCCACAAATGCGTGCCAACGGTGAGTACTAGCAACATAGTGTAGTAGTAGTCGTAGTAGAGGTAGTAATATTGGTACACATCTGCGCACCCCGTGGCATAGCAATACAAGGCCGCTCCCTATATTGATCGACCGCCGCCGGGACCTCGCCACGCCAGCCACCCTGACTCCCCCTGACTGACGTCTCGCGCCGAATTCCTCACGTGCATTCCACCTCTGAAAGATATCATTTACTATATGGCACTAGCCATTTATCCTAACCGCAACTACTCATCCCTCTATGATCGAGCGATCTCGTCCTGAAATGGTACCGACGGTACTACTCTCCTCTCTACTGCTCCTGCGTCCAGCCGCGCCGATCCTGCTCCGACTACCCTTTCAAACGCGCTTCCTACTCTGATCCTTCTTCAACTTGTTCCTCTTTTGTATTGAACATTGTGCGCACTCTGGCTCGTCGCACCTTTTCGCATCATCGGCGCGCTATCCTATAAATAAAACTTTGACTACTGCTGCCCCACATGCCGCGCATCGTATCCTCCCTTCTATACACCCATCTCTCTCATTTACTCTCTCTTTCTCCCTTGCTCTCACACATCAAATACTCACTCTCTCTGTAACCGTCGGTGGCTGCGTTACCACATCACACGCTCCCCAACATTCCGCAAACTGAATTAACGTTCCTCGCGCATGCACATGTGTTCATAATATACACACACATATGTTTATTTATTATAAACAAAAAAAAAATAGTTATCACTACAATTGTTAATATCCAACTTAATATAGACTATACATGGTATTAAAGTAAAAAAAAGAAACTATGATATGTTTGTAATAGTCACACAAATTATGTAGGACGTAGGTAATAATCAAAACGCCCGCAATGTCCAATTTTAGTTATCTGAATCGTTTCCAAAACAATGTCTGCTGGCCGATGTGCTTAGCTGTGGTAATTGCTTCCCAGGCTGACATAAGCAGATAAGGTAGGTTGTGTCCCGGCTTTGGGGCGGGATGGGTCCGAATGTATTCTGTCCGCCTTCGACGCCACCGCCGCCGCCACACGTTCTCGAGAAGACTTTAGATATTAGCAAGTTCGTGTCATAATGGAAAACTAAAACAAAGTTATCTAACAATAAGCTTCCGAAGTCAAACATGGCTATTTCCAGACCGGTTGGTAGCTGCACGAGAGAGTGCGAAGGCGTTAGGGCGGAATGGGCAATTCTTGATCCGGACTCCGCACCGGAATTCGCCTCCCCCCGGTCTGATAACTCGACCTCATTTACACCGAAACAGAAACTCGCCTCTCTCTACTGTAGCTGCTGTTGCTGCTGCTGTTGTTGGCCAGCCTGTACATACATACATACATACAACAAACGTACATACACACGCATACGCTGAACTCGGTACGTGCATGACAACCAACTCTTAGGTCCAACGACCGTCCTTGCTGTGAATGTGATCCAACCATATGTTCACGATCCATTCCAATCCAATCAATAAACTCTTTAATTTATACAGACTCGCATAAGTACAAGGCAGCCACATACGGAGGTGTACTTCTCATTCTACCGTTCTCATCCTCTCTCTCTTAGCTCCGTCTTCTTACCTCTGTGTCTCTCCAGCAAACACGATTATTATTATTATACTGGAATTTCAGTTTCGATGCCTCTCACCTCCGCATACCTCGGCCACGCCGCGTCCGCCGACGGATTATTTTACAAAACTCGTTCTCCACTGTCAAAACTCTCTCATTCCACTTCCACGCCGTCCTTTTATTCACCATTTTATTATCCTTTCTCGCCCCCATTCACATTCAGCTTGCATCGTTACAATTAAAAACTTCGTACCACTTCGGAAAGAACACGAGATGAAGTGGATGAAAGTACGAGAAAGAGAGAGAAAGAACGAAACGACTCAAAGATGAAGCACAAAATAATGAAAGCTGCCAAACAAAAAGCAGTAGTAGAAGAAGAAAAAACAATAGTAAGAACAACAGCAGCGAAGGGCGTGCCCGCAAAAATATATTCAATACCCGAATGGAAGGAGTTGCGGCTGCTTCCAAAGGATTAAATACTTAAGAATTTCCATTAATTATTCTGATCGAAAGCCCCCCCTTTTAAAATTATTACGCGAAGATTTCGAACTCCGAAGAATGCTAAAAGCGTCCATTAAAAATTCATATTATTTCGTGCATACATAATTTATGGGTCAACGCATCTTGATTTCCGCTCTCCGAATATTCTTGTTCTCTCTCTCTCTCTCCCCATCTTTTGCTCTCCATTTTTCTCGGATTCCGTACGTGCTTTCATTCACAAACTAATTGAATCTTATTGCTCCGTCATCTCCGTGTATTTTCTCATATACATATTTCTTTTTTTGCCTTCGGCAAGATGCCAAAAAATTGTAATACTGTAAGCGCCGGGACACGACCTGACGATCCATTAAGCACTCTGAAATCCCGGCATGGATAATCGTACGATTTTCCGGAAGACACCCTTAATTACTTTGGAATATCATGCCTATTATCCAATCAATGAATATAAACTTGTGATTATCTTCTCATGTTTGTTCATGAAATATATGACATGAAATATATTTAAGACTATTGTTTTAGTATACACAGTCCAATTGAATTTTATATTTTCTTCTTGAGTAATTTATCAACTGTTATTCTTTTGTATTTATGACCTAAAAAGTCATTTAATCGATAAATTTTGTTATTGAAAAATATGTTCTTTTTTAATCGGTTTATCGAGTAAATGGAATGTCGGCTGACGCCCTCTTGCAGATGCTGTGATCCTAAGATCGGAATTCAGGTTAACTAGAGAGATCTACATTTCGGTAGATCCGGACAATACTAACAGTTTGCAGATGCGATGAAAAGTATCTTGTTCGATGCATGAGTTGAATGAGAGAATTTACGAAGCTTGATGCATCTATATGAAAATCAAAGACAAATGATGTGAGTCTATGATGTTTACATGCTTATTACACGTTTCTCGAAGTCGTTAGCACGTGTGCTCGAGCTCCAAGGGAGTTTGAACATGATTTAATTAGTCCGCGACGGAACGTCAATTTCGAACGGGTTGAACCACCCTTAGCATACATCCTTGAATCGTATCCGACTAATACACTCGCACATATATATATATACATAAAGGGAGAGGATAAGGACGAGGGAGGGAGGATATTTAATTACGGCCAAATCGTATTCCGCATTGTCCGCACACCCTAGGTTCTTTATTTCTCGCATGTCTCCCTGTTTTCGTTGTTTCCCAGGCTCGTTGTTGTCCTGGAATCGATAATTGCTGGCAGCGAACAACAAAAAAGAAGAGAGAGGAGGAAAAAGAGAGAGAAAAATAAACAGTACAGCAAACAACAGGACGAAAACACACACTCGCACGGGGCAGAAGAATCATTAACGTGCACCGGTATAAAATGCTCTTTTCTATTTATCCATAGTCAGTGCTTTGCTCTGTTTGCGCAAATTTCATTGTTCACTCCGTCAACGGATTGTCTTTTTGTTAACGTTCATTTCCATCTAGCAGACCGTTTATTTGCCGATGACTCTTTGTTTTATTTTCGCTTTTGCATTTTTCTCTCTCTCTCTGATACTTCATCCCTTTTTTTTTATATAATTCAGAAAGGATGTGGAATCACGAAATTGCAGCTATCTAATTCTTTCTTCTCGTGCGCATCCGGGTCCGCCACGAAATGCCACAGCCGCAAACATTTGCATACCGAATTCCGATGCTTTATGCACGCTCATCAAAATGTAATGAGATGTTAATGAGCAACTGTTTTGTCAAGGCTCACAATCGCACGTTACTCGTTTTCCTTTCAACTTGTTAACATGAATATCAAAAGCTACCTTTAATTGAATCGATTTTTCATCTGAATGTTTCAATTTGTCCTGGCGAATGTTAATTTAAAATTGTTAATATCAGATTAATGTGTGATGGATTTGATTAATGAACTGTATTGTTGCGTATCTACACTAATACGGATTATGATTATCATTAGGTATATGTATATTTGTATGTATGATATGGAAGTAATTTAGAGAATTTGGTGCCGGCGTTAATAATTAATAGAATTAAATCGGCTTAAGTACACAATTGGAATCAATTGAAGGACCAGCTGTGCCCGCAATTAGGTCGATGTAGTTTAGTATTTGATCAATACGGTTGCATAATAGGATAGCAAAGATCTTTGTTTCTCTTAGGAAAATTGCAGGGTTTCGTTGAAATTGTTGTTGAATGCTTGTTTCTTGAAGAGTATGAAATTGATTAAATAAAAGGAGAACACATTTGGGTCAGAGAGAATTAACTGTAATGGGTTTATGTGTTTTCCTTTGAAACGCTTTATTGGATGGAATGGGTCGGTTCTCGAAGTAAATAATAATGAAGAAGCGAATATAAAAAAAGGGTAAAGGGTTTGGAGAGAGAGAGAGAAAAAAAAAGGAAGGGATAAGAGATGAAGTAAAAAGCGGATCGCTTCGGGTGGTGGAGAGGAAAAATGAGGAAGGTGGCTTTAAACGGCGCCGGCATGAAATAACCGCGGGCCCAGGTTTTTCTTTTGCACCTCGAAGTTAATTAACCGCACGGGCTTTTCTATTTTGCTAAAATACGTGTCTGGGAAATCGATTTTCTTGGGGAGGTGAATTGGGGTGGTGGTTACGTGTGCGTGGAAAAGCGAGCAATAGCCCGAAAACATAGGCGGCTTTAATTACCGGCGAGATTATTACCAGCAGCCAACCCAACCCGTTGATCGTGTGCCCTTTCTCTCTCACACTCTTCTTCTCGTTTTAACACATGCACATGAGGTTCCCCTCAATCGACGTGTTTACTCGTTCTCGATGGCGACAATGTTCGTAATGTGGGTCAAACGATTTATGCATCGGAGGTGCCACTTGTAAAATATGTTTGTTTCGGTGGCGGAGCTCATAAAGATTTTATAGTTTCCACGAATAAGGTTTGGGGATGTGCTGGAACTACGTAAAAAGAGGGGACTCCGGGAAATAAAATCCCTCGCCCTCTCTACACACGTGCGAGAGAGATAGAGAGGACGAAGTATAAAAGAGGAAGAAGGATAAAAAAAAAGAGAAGCGAACTGTGTATGGGGGATGGCGTGGAATAAAGACTGAGAGGTAGTAGGTAGGTAGGTATCTCGTTCCAAGTGGGTAATGGCCGGGCTCTTTATTTACTGCCGTCCCCCGTCTGGAAATATGTACGATTTTTCTTTAGAAATTGATACACTTTTCACGGAGAAAGTGTTTCATTTTGCCTATCCATTTATTATTGTAATGCGGACCGAAAAGAAAGTCCCGTTATACGTCGTTGTTCTGATCTACGGAATGCGGTCTCCAACATTTATTTATTTATTTGCTATGGAAAGATTTCCGGAAATGCGCAGCATTCGGACGTGTCCGACCGGAAGCGATGCTCAATTGAAGCAATGTGCGACACAAAAATAAAATCGACGATGGATATCGAAACCCTTCGTACGCCCTTCCTTTCCCTCCCACACCCGTGAATCCGCCACCCTTCGGGCGGTATCGCTCGCGCTCCACACATCATCCCTTCGGCTGGATATTGCGATAATGGAAACGCGTCATCCAAAAGCTCGCGTTTACGTTTTCCGCTCATCTGCATTCAATGGACAGATCTGATTTTCTCCCTCTCTTTCACTCCCTCGCATCGTTTCACTTTCTGCTCTCCTTTTTTTCTTTATATTATTTTTTTTTTCCACCCTCGCAGCACTTTAATGGAGTTCCCGTGTAAAATTATCTTTTCGCTCTTCTCCACGCCACGAATACATCATTCCATTTGGTCTCTACATCTTAACCAGAACCATTGACCGAACCTTGATAGAAAGCTTTTCCCAACTCGTAGCGTATACCAATCACATTCATAAGTATACAAAACTTTGTATTAAAAAAACGATGAAATTGCGGATTCATGTAAAAAATAAAATTGAATTGGAGACAAATTTTAAATCCTGAAATTCTTTATTGTTTAAAACCTTCAAATTATTGAACAGTTTCATTAAAAAATAATAAATTAAAAAAAAAACTTTTATTTTAAACTTTTTACTTTTCAAAATTACAGTAAATATTTAATAATATGGAAGTTTTAATTGTATTATTTGAATAAATCCTCGAAGCTTTAATATTTCATTAGATTTAATAAACGTAAAGCAAAATTGAATTTCTCCACTTTCGACTGTCTGAAACAGTATACACGAATATATTATATACATATATAGATATAAAACTTAACCCCAGGGTTAATAAATCTACGAATCTGCACATCAAAGCGACACATACACACACATCCACTAATCACGAGCGAACTCGATTTGCATCTGCTCAGAGTGTTGCGCAACACGCCCGACCGAAATTCCGTCGCTACACCAAACCGATCCTAATTGTGTTCCGCTCGCGTCACCCACTTGAATTATACCCTTGCATAAATATTTCATTGTATATAACGTATTTGAGTGTCTATACATGTATATGTTACAATTACCTTACGCCACGTGCTTTCATTCGTGCTAAAGCAAAGGGAAATCACATTTAATACTAACAATGGCATTCGCTTCCGCAACTAAAACGAGTATAATACTTATCCAGCGCTTTACATCTTCCTCCAACTTCACTCATGATCATGACCTTTAAACTTACATTTTGTTGAAATAAACAAATTCAATACATTTTATATTATTATTACATAATTTATGCTACCTGAATTATTCAAAGTATTTTCTTTTTAAATCAAGATTTGGCAGTTGGATGGAATCTATAAGGATGAAGGTAAAGCAATTTCTTTTATATGCGTTATCTGCGAGAGAAAAGCACATATAAATAAGAATGAAACATGGATAGGAGAACAAAAATTGGATTCGCTGCGTTGAAAAATGAATTATGATATTTTTTTTTCCGAACTGTATCCGCTTTTCCCCAACTCTCAGCATATATATGAATGTATAAAATGGTCGCCCCTCGTTGTATACGTTTTTCGCGAATCGTATATATTTTTTTTTGTAGTTGAGAGAAGAAAGAAGCAACAATGATAAAATTGATGCATTTCCTTTTTGGCTCTGAGGGAAAACGTCTGCTGTACTTATAAAGTGAATTACATGTGCATACACACAGATTCCGACGAACGATTCCCGGCTTAACGCCAAAGTTGCAGGAATTGACTTGCCATTCATTCCAAATAATACATTCAGCTTATACCAATACTTCTTCCTCCTCGGATATTTAAATGGCACGACGAACGGTGGGATGAGGCACGATCCTTGGGAGTGTGGAAAAGTGCACGCGACAGCATCCCACCCACGCCTTCGATTTCATCTTCCTTGAGAAATTATTTAAAGTGACTTATCCTTTTCAGCGACGACACGTCTTTACATTTATCCTTGGATATGGCATTACAGTTCGATCGTTTCCAATATACTTTTTTTTTTCGCTCTCTCTATATATTTCTTATTTTTCTTATACAGCATCAATAACAGATTTTTCCAATACACTCGGCTCAGGGCTTTTCCAGCCATCGTAAATAATACTAAAGAAAAAATTCACTTCAATAAAACGTCAACGTTTTAGACGTCACAACTTTTTCTTTTAATTGAACCACTGTGGAATATACCCAAACGCCATCTATTGATTTTAAATACAAAGTAGAAAATGTCAATGTTTTTGACATTTAATTTATTTTTAACTATTATTAAAAATTCTTTGTTATGTTAATTCACGTGTCATCTTTCTGAGTGACATCACCTGTTTCGTAAGCAATTCTTTTTCAATCCCCTATATTCGCTCCGATTACGGTCTTAAATAGCTTCCGTTTCTGTTTGTATCCACGTGCCTATAGAATACGTAACAAACAAAACAAACTTCTCATCAATTGTGACGGTATCAGACGAAGTTTGGTTATAATGTGTGGGAGTAATTCGTCCGTGACATATGTACATGAGCAAACGGGAGATCGCTGGAAACAGGGAAAGAAAAAATGATTATTGTAATAGTGATTTGTAAGTTCGCAACACTCCGCTGCGAACTTGCTACGAAACTTCGCTCCAACTCCAATTTACAATACACTCATCTCAATTAAGCACTTAGGCTTTCTCTCACTCTCCTCCATTTTTTTTATTCCTCTCTTCATCCACAGCACAGCTCAGTCTTTGGAAACTTTATCCTTTATACAAATTATAATCAGATTAAAATTCTTCCGTCCATTACTTACTCCTTTTATCCTGCGTAATTATGAGCTAAATTTTGATGAGTGCAAAACCTTAATGTACATCAAAATATTATCTTTCGTTATTGTATTTCAACTGTAGCAGTTTATAGACAAAAAAGCAAACAGTGTTATGCTAATGCGTTAATATGACTAGAGTAACTAATAACTTTTGTATGTCCGATTCCTAAAACTACATGCGTAGTACCACACGCTACTCCACTTATACAACGAGTATTTACTTTAGCTCTTCTGTTTCTCTCCGTGTTATTTTATTTTCCTTCTATTTTTTTTTTGTTCGTAAGGGTATACGACCCCAATTTATGTTAACTTCCTTTGGAGTTTTATAGGTCCCGCGGCCGACGGCGAATATTCAGTGGGGCTCGTAAATAGAGCTCCGACCCTGAATAAAATATACGAGCTGCTTATGCATGCATCCAGCTCCAATCGCAATTTATCGAAACCCGTTTAATAATTAACAAAGAGGAGCAAATGGAGAAAGAAAAACTAAATGGATTTACTCGCATCGAAGAGCGCACGCGCAAACCGACTGTCGCTAACGCCATTTAGTGGAAGCGCCGGGGAATCCCTCCAGCCCTTATATATTTATATATATACATACAATATTTTTTTTACGATGTCGGCCGTTCCTTTTAATTTTATTTCCATTTTCCCCCGGCTGTCAAGTCCTTGAATTTATTCACTTTTAAAAGTAACATTCCGACTGCGACACATGACAAAGATTTGGATTATTGCATAAATAAGCGGAAAAGCCCGACAAATTGAAGCGGAAGTGCTGTAGGTCTGCGCGCGGGCCATTCAATTTTTCCACCGACGATTTATCGTCAATTATTACAGGAAACGGATCTCTGAAAAGATTTTTTATCCCCCGGGAAAACTGTTCGATTTTAATGGCCATTAAAAGTTTTACTGCAGACAATTTAATGCATATATGTACCATATTTTAGTTCCCTCGTATACATACATATTATATATATATATATAGATAGATACATATATGTGTGTATTTATTTTCCATAAAATTTAATGAGGAATATTCGTCGGACAAATTAAAAAAAAAACAATAACAAACTGCTTTACGAGTGGAATTAGTCCATTAATGGTTTTATCTATTATTCTGCTTAGCTGTTAGAGTCGTTGTGACGCAGGTGGCGTTTTCCAGTTAATGAGCGCAGCTCGTTTCAAATAAAGATGTTTGTTCGGAATTATGGCTCGGGCCGTTAAAAAAGTTTTATTGGGTTGCGAATTCAATGTGCAATACGTTTCACGTAATAACTATAATAACAGGCTGTTCGAGCAGATCGCACTAATCCAATTCCGATTATTTTTTCATCGTTTCGCAACATTCTCTCTTCTTCAGTTGTTGTTGTTGTTATTACATCCATTGATGGATGATGATGATGATGATTAAATTGGGAGCAACTTAAGCAATAAAAATGTTACTGCTTTATCTATAGATAAAGGCATTTGCGAACGGAATTCCCAAAAGGCTCTCCGACCAATTTAGCCCTCCGGTGAGGGACGGAAATAAAATGCCTGTAATATATATATATATACACACACAAAGAGAAACAACATGAAAAAAAAAAGAGTCGTAGTATAAATTGGAACATACACATAAAGGGAATAGTGGATATCCCGATATAATCATAATTAAGGATAATTTCGTAATCGGCGGCCGCAGGAAAAGGGGAAACAATTTTTTCGCTTTGGAAAAGTTACCTCCAAAGCACTCGCTCAACTGGGGAGAAATTGCAGTAAAAAATATGAAAAGAGGGATAATCAATAGCTCGTAACGAATATCGAACAAAAGCGAGAGCGGTAACAGTAACAACAACAATAAAAAAAAAATGCGAACAACAGGAGAAAAGCGAACTGGAATTACATGTGTCTGATGGAGGTATATGCATAAAAGTATGCATAACAAATGAAGGCGAACATGCGTCAACAGTGATATCAGGCCTCTGTCACATATATAAAATAGTTTGCAGGATGGGTGTCCTGCAACAATGATCCTGTGAATAGCAACGACTGTTCGCAGTAATTAATTACCATTTGCACATGACAAGTGGCGACGTGTGTAAGGATTCCCACCTTGCCCGAACAGCTCATTAACAACCGCCATTCATTTACCTCATTTTTGCCCCGCATTCAGCCGCATATGCACACTGAAAAAAAAATTGTAGTAAAAGAGAAACAAAAAATAAATAAATAAAAGGAGTAAATGGAAGAAAAACGCGCAAGAAAACTCAAGGCAAAACAAAGGAAAACCGAGCCGAGGAGATGAAAAACGCACATAAACTTACACTACACGATGGTGCAACTCATCGTAATTACTCTTCTAAGTGCTTCGCAGAATTGACACTGGAATTACTTACACACGGTTGGGGCGAAAACAATTTTTCCGTCGATACTGTAAAGTTGTTGCTTTCTGTGTGTCCGTTCGATTGAAAATGGAAACCAAGTTTCCATTAATATCGATTTGATAAAATAAAATAATAATGATTTGGTCGGAAAGACATATTATTGTGAGCCTAAATGTAATTATAAAATTAATTAATATATAAATTAATTTCAATTTGATTGCAGATAAATTTATAATATATTGTTGTAGTATAATATTATTTAAATTGATATAATGCGATTTGTTGTTTGAATTAGTATGTTTTCACATTTGCGGATTGAAATCGTTTTAAATTTTATTCATAATTTATTGGCTTGATACGCGATCGCGCAATTGAGGCTAAAACATTCATTCTATTATTTTTTATTTTTTTGTTCATAACGAACTAAAGCGCAACCTCGATTCGCGATAGTTTCGCAGTTCGGTGTATTTATTCTCTATCGTGATGTATGTATGTCACACGCTGATTCATCTACATTCATTTACAAAGCAAATGCATTTTCCCCGATGTTTTTCGTCGCCGATTCGATCCGACCTTCGGGACGTTCTTGTTTTTCGACATTGTGCGTTTTTTGCATATTGATGCAACATTACTGATTCATCGATGACTCGATACGCTGACACTTGATAAAAATAGCGCTCAACGAATAATCAAATCTGAAATGAAATATCCGTAATAAAAAAATAATAATAATAAAACTTGCTTATGTAACCGAATCTGTTTTTGTTTGCTTCGTTTGATGGACAACTTTCAAAATGAGAATGTGTTTTGTCTACCTACAGAATATTTTCATTAAATAATAATAATAATAATTTATTGGCCAAACATCAATACATAAGAAGAAGAGAAAGAAAAAGTACAATTTATACATAAATAAATTTTAACATACAATAAAAATATATATATATATATATATATTAATAGGCTGGCGAAAGGGCTAACGTATTTTCTTTATTTTCAAGGAATTTTATAAATTTTGTTTTAGTTGAGTCGGTTTTTGTCGTGTACGGGAAAAAAAGGGGATAGAATAACGTAAGCGAGTATTCATTCGTAAAGTATAATTATTTCGTTGGGAATAATGGACAAGAGGATCAAGAACAAGGGAAAGGGAGCACGTGTTGCCGCCTTTGAATGCCGGGGTCCACTTGCGAGCTGCTGCGGTAATTAATATTTATTATTCGCGGGGAAAGGCAATTAACGCTCTCGGACCGAAGAGGAGGGGAGGTGTTGTGTCCAATTTGAATAAAAATTTTATTCATGCCGTCCCGCGGGTGACGTGAAATTTCGGAATTTAAGGAGCATCACCCTCGTAAAGTGGCAAGAAGAAAGTTATAATCATTACCATCATCATCGTCGTCGCATAAATTTGAATGTGCTCAAGTAGGGAAAGCATGTGGTGGCTACGTGCATTAGCAGTAACAAGTAACTAGTATAGGATGTGGGGGTGTTAAGAGTATAAAAGTCAGTCATGGGGATGAAATAGTCTCCCCCCGTGTAGTGGAGCCCGCAGATTGGATCGTGTGACAAATGCAAGCGAGCATGATAGATGCCAAGGCGCCGCGGAAAATGGAAAATTTTCAGTTATGGCCGCTGCCAGTGCTGCGACGTGGGATGAGGAATGGAATGTCTGGATCTGGCGATGGAAAAAATTGGATACCTGTAGAATCCGCAGACGCCAACCAACCTCACCCTACAAAGCCTCCCATTCCCCCCTCGACACTTACAATTCCTGAGAGGCCGAAAGGGGAAAAACCGCTTCGACGTAGAAAAAGGAAAACTAAGGCAAAAAAAATAAAAGCGAGAAACAGGAAAGGAAGAGAAAACGACGAGAGCTCGCTCGTTTTTCTCTTCCCAGTAAATATTCCGGCTTGCTCATTGTTTACGAGAAACCGAAACCACAAAGATCTCGCCTCGAACCACGGCTGCTCAAGTTCAAATGAAAAACTTCTCTCCGCATCACATTTTTTTTTTGCTTTGCTTTGCTTTATTCATCATTTCGATTTTCGTAGATGTGTTAACACATTAAAACTTCAATTAACCAATCGAGTCGAATTTCACGAAATTACCTATGCATGAAACAAGTATAATGCGACAAACAAAACTAACGGTTATAAAAAAAAAATTAAATAAAAGGAAGCAGTGAAAATCGAGGTGTATGCAAACGATTAATTACAGGAACGCCGTTACGTGCCGCAGACTCCGAACGAAATTATAAATCGTCGCTGCATAATAATGATAATACGTAACGCGCATAGATTTTGCTCCTGGATTATTTCAACTGCGATCGCGCATTAATTATTGCGTAACCGTTCCTCTCCGCTCCGAAGTGAATGCATATTCATATGGTTATGACCGTTAAGGCGAATCCGGCAAACAAATGTCAGCTTCTGAAAACTTTACGAATTGCTCCAATTCAACCTCAAACATATGCACGCACGGTTCGACTACTTTTATAGTTAGGCCTACTGTACAAATGTAACACTTCTATATTATTAAACTAACTGTTTGGACTGTACATTTTTAATTAATGTAATAAGTATATTTTAAAGCCTATTGTGTCTTCGCAAATTGACCTGAACGAAGTTCGTGGAAATTCTGAAAGTACTGCAACATTTAATTAAAGTTTCTAATTACTTTAGTAATGTTTATTGCAATAGTAAAACAAAATAAAATTTTCAGAGATTTTAGAAAATTTTACAGCTTTTGAAATTGAATCTACAAAAGGTTTATTAATTTTTTTTTGTGTAATTTTTAATGTATTCGCTTCTTTACACAATGCAATAATTATGCAAGAATGCAAATAATTATAGACATAAAAGTGTGAAATACAAAAAAAAATACATTAATCATTGTAACAGCAATAGTAAAACAAAACAAAATTTTTAGAGATTTTAGAAAATTTTACAGCATTTTGAAATTGAATCTACAAAAGGTTTATTGATTTTTTTGTGTAATTTTTAATGTATTTGCTTCTTTACACAATGCAATAATTATGCAAGAATAAAAATAATTATAGACATAAAAGTGTGAAATACAAAAAAAAAATACATTAATCATTGTAACAGTTCTTCCGTTATGTACAAATGTAAGTAAATTTTAAAGCCTATTGTGTTTTAGGCAATTGAAACTGAATGATGTTTGTGTTTATAAATATTAAAACTTAAGTGTTCTTTTAAGTGTTAAATGGCATTCCTTAGCGTTTTGTGATGCTATGAAATTGCATTATTTGCGACTTAAGTCGTTTGCGAACGTTATATGAGTTGGGTCAGTAAAACGTGTTAATTGCGTCTGGACCGTTGCAATTCATTTCGGGCAGATACGTGGCCTCTCTCTATCTATCTCCGCAGTTGATGATTATGAGTTATATTTAGAAGATTCGTAATTAGTTCTAACATTCGACCTCTTATCGCTGGTAATTGAATAACGTCAACAAACACTCATCCGAGCAAAGGGGAACAGTACCAAAAAAAATAGAAAATCCATTGGTGAGAGATGCGAGATGTCCGCAGCTGGGGATTTGATCCTTTTAGGCGATGCTTTACGGGATAAGGAGACAAATATGGGGGCAGGAATTGATGAGTTGTTGGAAATGGAGGGCTTCGAAGTAATCACGGTCGGGTGATTTCGAAAATGTTTGAACTCGATGGAATTGGTCCGAAGGGGTGGTTCCACTAGGGTCCCGAACCCATCGAGTACTTACAAACACACACCTATTGTCGTGCATGAATAAAGCGGGGGTCGCGACGCGTGTTTTGCCCGATTTAATAAATGTTCTTTTATCATAAAGTGTACTGGGAGTTTTAGATTGTATGTAGACAATGTGTTTGTGACATTTCGCACAGGGTGTATTTTATATTCGGATAAAGCTGTGTAGCGGGGGCAAGGCGTCGCTGTTCCCGAAGATTCTGCAGCGCGAAAGTTCGTCGTCGTCGCCGCGTGTCACTGAAAGGGCCGCTCCCGGCCCTTTTATGATATATTAACTTGTCCTACGGCCATGCCCATTGTCGACATTTTATTTATATTTCGAAGTGTCTTCAAGTGGTTTTCGAATCGTATATATTTTTTTTATCAATCCAATCCCTTTTATCGGAAGGGCAGCTGGTTCAACGCGATAATCCCGCTTTAAAAAAAATAATAACATTCGAATAAGCGAAAACACATGAATGTTTGTCGATTCAATTCGAAATCAATTAAAACTAACAATTCTTTCTGTTTCAGGTGAGTCATTGATTCCATCCACGTTGATTGGGAAAGGAAAGGGTAAAGTATTGAAAAATTGATGGGAAGCTTTACACTATAGAAATCCAAGTTTATTAATCTCTCGCATAGTTGGCTAATTTGTTACTTCGCCCTTCGACCATCAATCTTAAAATTGCGTATGGAAAAGGCCGGAGAGGACGATCATGACAAATTGCGCTCGACACTCGCCGAAGCCTTCGAAACGCCCTTGATCCTATAAACAATCCTTCAAGCCGGGAATTCTATTCCCAACTGCACGCATGTTTCCCCAACCCCATCACACATTCTTCAACCCCTCGCATTATTTTTCTTATTTCTTCACAGCAATTCCTTTTTTTTTTCTTCTATCCATTTCGTTTTGAAACGAAACTAGAACGCCTTTGCAGAATCAACAATTTCCATTATTACGTTGCCCGTAATCTGAGAGCATTCGGCTAAGTAGTGGAAAATTTAAAGCGTGCTTGTAATTAGATATATTGCACTGCCGTATTTCCTCATTGTGTCCAATTCCGGCGTCGCAACTAAGTTTCGATTCTTAATAGAATTTAAATCTTTCCAAACACTTACTCATAAACTCACATCAAAAAGTTTCGCCGTGAAACAAAAGCCAATTTGCGAACTCCCGAAGTGCTGTTGCTAACAGCGCACTGCTTCTCTCTTCCTCATCCTCATCCTTCTTTATTCACCATTATGCATATTATACACAACGTACTAAATCAGCGTTCGGGCTTAATCAGGTTCCGCGTAATATATTTTTCGGGAATCGGGGATCTTCTTAAAAGGAAGTAATCCGAATATATTCTGGATAATGTTATGCTCGGAGGATTTAAATTGCCGTCGATAAGGAAAGGTTCGCCTCCCGGCAACGGAACGGGGATTCCCCGTTCTCGTCCATAATACGATTCCTCCTGGGCCACCACCCTCTGGCTCCGCTGAACTCCGTTCGCTACTTTTCTTCGCCGTCGCCCGTATTCTAATCCTCTCCGCACTTTTAAATAATTTATCGGCGGCCTTCGGTTCCGTCCTCCTATCTTTAAATTCCTTCATCGTTCATCTTTTATACAGAACTTATCTGAGATCCCAGCGCAAAATCAATGACCCAGTTGCCCTTTATCGCTGGACCAAACTAAGAAGATCATCCTAGTTCCGATACGAAAACTATCTTACTGTTATTCCGACACGATACATCAAATTGGAATTTACTTCGCTACGCTTCACACAAGTAATTGTACAAGAAAAGAAATCCTATTCTTCATTATCTTTTTCTTTTATTACAAAAATCTGGAACTGGATAAAGAATTCGACGCAGCAATGATGTGTAAACGATTCTTTATATATATATATATTTTTTTATGTAAAGAAATGTGAGTAATTTCTTTCAAAGACCCGCCACTTATACTTATTTATTTTTTTTTCAACTTCTTCAAAGTTTCCGAATTAAGCCTGCATCGAATTCGATACACATGCGTCCAAAACTTATTTCGTTTTTGTTTATCCTCTTAGTCTTTCGCCTTCGGTTCACATTTACATACGATTTATTACGTGAGTCTTTCAAAGTATTTACATTACTTGTTTCTTTTTTCCTTATTCTTCTTCTCCTTCGTTCTGATGTAAGATTGAGTGAAATAAGTAATTTCTGTACGTACATGTGCAACATCTGTCGTGGCTGCTGCAGCAAGCCGGTTCTTTCTCTCCCTTTCTCCTTTTCCGAAGACATTATATATATATATGATAGTTGGAATTGTTAGCCGAAGATTTTTGTGCCGTTACATCCTGTCCGGCGTCGAGATGGAAAATTCCAAGAAGCGGCGAGAGAGATATCTTCAAATCGCTCGGATGTTTATTCAAATATCCCGATAAGTGCTCTCCTATCTGTGCAGATATTTTACATATTTTTCGATAAAATCCCTTATTTTGCATCAGCACGTTCTTAATTGTAGTCTAGGTTTTTAATTTCGTTTGAGGCTGTATATTGAAGGTTCCGAGCGAGAACCGCTTTGAAAAGGGGAGGCTTAAAGGGAGTACTTCCGAGAAGTGTATTAGCCCCGAGGCCAGACCCACAAATTATTAAGGAGAATGAGTTGGAAAGAGAAAACCTAACGGAAAGGAAACAAGAAGAAGTAGACTAAAATGAAAAAAAAAAAGAAGAGAGAAAAAGAAAAACCAGAAGTATACCGCAGTTACTTTATTCGAGAAACGTACTTGTTGCAGCAGCCATAATTTTTGCCTGTGCATTTCAGGCATGACCCACATCGGATTTTTGCATTCGCCAAAACTTCAGACAAAAAAAAAAAATAAAATCTAAAAAAAAAAAAGCAACAGCAACAAAAGCGGGTTACAAATAATCACAGTGAAAGGGTGCAGGCAAAACGAAAAAAAAAAGGATTTCAGCGAAACCTAGTTGTCTACTTCATTAACACGGCATCGCTTCCTGCCGGCGCATATTTTCACCCTTTTTACGGCCAATGTATAAAATTACTCCAGCTCTGTCTAGTGGTTTATTATTTGCTCGCATCCCTTGCACCATCTCACTCCCTTGTTCTTTTTTTTTACGATGCTCTTTCCCGTTGTATTTTTTGTTTTTAATTCCTCTTGTTGCGATCCTGCCTGAATTAATCCTGAACAAACTGCGATTTTTGCCCTGCCGTTTTGTTTTCTACATTCGAATAGCGCTAATTGCGAATCCCCTGAATAGAGACCTATTCAATCACGTACTACGCAAGATGTTTAGTCTACTCAACGCCCATGCTTCTATTTACATAGAATCGCATTAATATAATATGGCCACGGCTACCCTCCATTCGCTTCAAACGCGCTATTCCTATAGAGCCTTCATACTTATACCATTATGATCCAATTAGTAGCGTCAATTCAGTAGATTTATTAAATAAATTGGTAATTGCCTCAACGAGCTCTAACATTCAACCATCAACGAGACACTAGTTTATCAAATTAATTTCTCCACATAACATTTTATTATAAAATAATTTAAGTATTACGGTTTATTATATTGAAAAAAAAGTAGTTTAATTATGTTTTAATACGTTAAAATATTAAATTAACTTAAAGAGATAATATATTGAATTTTGCCACGTATATCAACGTTTAAAACCCCTCCAGATGATTGCGTTTCTCCGAATTGCGAACGCTACAATTATAATTGGCATTTGTAATCCTGTTGCAATTTCACTGCGTTCCTCGTCCCCTCTTCGGCGTCAGTTTTCCCATGCTTTTTCATCCCAAGGACGTGGACGCGGATCATTGGAAGGAAACGTTCGTGAATCATTGCTTTATTGCAGCCACTTGTGCAACTTCGCACAACTTCTCGTCCCTGTTTGTTACCTTTCCCGAAGATTTATCGTCGTATTTTCCGTATTAAATCCCGATGCTCGTTTTTTCTTCTTTAAATTTTATTACAGCTGCGACTTTTGTTCTTCAAAACGAAAAGAAAATAAAGTAATAATGATTTGGTTCCGTGTCGTATGGAAATAACTCCCAAGGCTTATTCGATACATATTCACGCATACGAAAATGTCTGCAAGGACGTTACAACGTGAATATATGACATAATTTTCGATGAGACGATTGTTTATTTTTAACAAGTTCGAAATGTCTGGTGATGTGTTTGGAATTGAAAGTCTGTTATCTGCGTTTTCTCCCATGGTGATAAGAAGTACATTTGAGTGATACGAATGGAGTTTTATTTTATTTTTACATTTGTGATAAGAATATAAGTTGTTATCTGGCTACTGAAATCGCTAAGAATTCTGTTAAAATTTCCTCAAACCATTGGGGTTTTTTCAGTAACCTCTGATCTTATTCGTCAGCAGTAAACAAAATTATCTAGCTGCTATTTATCTGCAATGGAGAATAAACATCATCCATCGTATTGCAATTTAATTCTCGTTCTCACTTCGATTACGTTACCTTCTACTTTTATTTAGTTTTACTTTGCCAACTACCATTTATTCCTATCCTCAATGTTTACTAAACCCCAACGCACTTTGTTCAAGAATTTTCACAAAAATATACACAAAAAAAACATGTTAGTATAATAGTATTTATATTCAGGTACATATCTAAAATTCTACTCAAAATTTTATTTTAAATTTGCCTTAAAATACTTTTAATATTAAATTTATAAAATATTAGTAGTATAAAATCTGTTAAATTATACTTCATGTTTGACTGAGAATGATTAATTGTATGAAATGAAGTTATACAAAAGCTAGTCATTTTATAAATGTCATATAATAATAACACTGAGATGGTGTCGTGCATAAGTTATAGGATTTTCAGCGATTTTGGACGTCTTCAGTGGCATCGCGGTGGGTCGTTAATATGTCACGCAGTACATTTGTAGATCTGGGGTCGGGGGACATTAAACTTGCACAGGATCCCGTCTACATATATAAACAAACCCCATTACACACAGTCGCCGTTATATAATTCAGTCGACGTCGGAGAGCGCATGCTAATTTTACTGAAATCCTGTTGCCGTGCGTTCTAACATCGAGAATAGGTGAAAATGGAAAAGTGCTGCATTTCATTCAGTAATTACGTGATTAATTAGTCCGAGGCAATGCATATTCGAAGGTCTATCCTCCAAGGATGTGAGAAAACAGTTTTATCACAATTTTATACATTTACTATTATTTTCTTTTAATAAAATATTATAACTTTTTATTATATGGGATTTGCTAGTTTATGTCTAGTAAATATGTTAGAAACTAGTAGATCCAATTATGATGTAATTACTAGTTAAGAAGTTAGACATCTGCAAGTTGTATAATTGATAGAATTGAGGAACTGTTGATAGTTTGATGTATTGTTGTGTGTATATGTTTTGGTTTGTTTTGTTATAAGTTATAACGATTCAGCATTCGTGTTTTGAATGTGTGTCATAACAAACGGAAGCAGGAATTACAGAATTCGAGTCGGAACGACCTTCTCTGCATCATTAGTAGCCGTTCACTACAATTGAATCCAGGTGTTCTGTGTCACTGCAGTTTTTCTCTCGTCGCTCACTTTCTTTTTACGGAGCGAACGCATACAAATTGCAAAGGAATGCGAATTTAAACGACCTCTTTAACGATTTCCAAGCAAATTAATGGACGATCTTGACCGGAACTCGAAATATTCGCGTCTTTGTGTAAAATAACCTCAAGTAAAATAAAAGCGATTCGTGAAAATAAAGCTTTGAGAAACGTCTTTACGACTGTTGTCGGCTTTATTGTGCGGGTGGACAAGTTGAAAATAAAACAACAATAATAATAGAATGGGAGCGTGCATGGAAGAAACTTGTGTTGGAAACTTATATTTGAACTTTATTTGTCCTCTCTATCCAAAGCAACAAAGTTGGAATTTAGTGAGGCGGTCTCATAATTTACAGAAAGTTTCGGTGCAATTAAGTGAAGGACAACTTTTTCGTTGAAAAAAAAAATATATAATTTTCTGTTGTAAATGCATGTTGGAACGTTGCTGCTTTGTTGTTGCATTTCACACCAACAATGTTTACGTCTGGTGCTTAAAGCTTAAATTTAACTCCACATTGCCACCGATGACTGAAGAGCCCAGCAAACTCTGCCACGTTTAATTATTCAAACCTTATTTTATAGCCCACAGGAGAGTTGAAGTGTGTATGAGAGAGAAATGAAGAGAGAGAAGAAATATATCGCGTGTTGCTCGAAGTTTATATACATGTAGACTTTTTATTATTTAATTTAGCCTATTTCTGGATACTCATCTTAATTAACTGGGGAGGGTACAAAAAAAATATATATATACTATGATGACACACTGCGCCCGCATAATTTATTTGAGATTCAGGGAAGCGTCTGCGATGAGGATAAGCTCGTGATCCTTATTTAGTGCATCCTCGACGACGCGAATATTAAAATACAATGTATCCTTAAGAACGTATATTTTTCTCTCTCAACTTTAGCAATTTTTTTTTGTTCGCCTCTCAATCGATACTAATTATTGGCGACGCGAATCGAATAATATTAAAAAGTTTCTACTGCCACCCCCGAAGACCGTCTCGCGATGTAAAGCGAAAATTTCCACGGAGAAACTTTCCTCCGCTATCAATGTTATCACAGCTCAACGTAGCCGCCGCCCCACCGAACGGAAAACTTCGTCGAGTGTATCCCCCCGGAACTTTTTCACCGCCTACGGCATCCGCCGCCCCCACGTGTGGAACTCTTTTAACAAGATCGCGTTAAACATTCGTCATTGAAGATACATAAAGCCTTGCGGTCTCGCTGTACGAAAGTTTTTAATTCAGGAAACAACCTGCCCGTACTGTTCGAAGGGGGTGGCATAAGCCGCCACGCATACACAAACACGGATCTCTCTACTCTCCCCTCATTCATTCACACGTAAATCGAATATCGAGTCAATAGTTGGCGAATTAAATTCCCAAGTCGCGTTCGCGAACTTCGCTATCGCGTTTTCCGGCCGCTTTTCACCCACACCCCTATTTCATCGCAAATTTCCCCAATCATAATCTCGTGCTACATTATTGCAAGCTCCGCGACGGAGGATAATGATCCGGAATCCTCGCGAGTGCAGGGAAATTGATATTTAATAAAGCGAAAACCGACGACAAAACCATTTTTGTCGCCTCTATTAATTCCCTTTATTTAGTTTTGTTTAGGCGCTCCAACGTAGAAAATTGATTACGTTTAAAATACCATTAGAAATTCGAGCTTGCGGTAGAAACGCAATTAATCACGTGTCCTTGCGCACAGGACGACAGCACACGCGATTACAATGACAGCGAAGGAGAAAATTCCGACAACATCCTTCTATTATTATCTATCAATACAGCCATTCTTCCTACCTCCTAATCATTACCAATGACATTTTCCCCGTTAATTAATTCCAAATTAAACGAATATTATATCTATATATAAATAATATAATACATATACATTGATTTTCTCGGAAACTATAATATATTGAATGGATTCAAAAGATGCTTATGAAAAGTGGATGTTTCGAGAATGTAGCGAGTTTTCATATATTACTGTAGTTTTAGCCGTTTGGCTGTAATTCGCCTTCAAAATTTAAAAAATGCTCGAAAAAGCAGTGTTTTCACATTTCATTGATTTTCTCAAAAACTATAATAGATAGAATGAATCCAATAGATGCATATGAAAGCTGAATGTTTGGGGAATCTAGAAAGTATTGATACTGTGTAAGTAATACTGTGGTTTTAGCCGTTTGGCTGTAATTCTAGTTCAAATTTGAAAAAATGTAATTGAAACATTCATTGATAATAAAAACAAATGTTGCTTCCTTTAATTGTTATGTTTATCATTCATAGTTTATGGATATAGAACGCCTAATGTCAGAAAATACAAGTAAAAGTTGTGAAATATATTATATAAAATAAATATTTGTAATATACACATGAACTTCGAAATGAAATTGCGGTATGTGTAAAGTCCAATTGAAACCGAGATTAATCGTGTACGCTTTCGCTTTCCGTTTCGCATTTTCTGGAATTTATTTCAGTGGAAAAGCACAGTGAAAATTGCGAATTGTGAAAATTTCCACGAAATCGCGCGCAGCAATGAAACATTAATTCCGCACCGAATTTGCTGGGGCTCGATTAAAACTCTCCCCCGGATCGTTTTGTTCCGTTCCGTTCTCGCTTACCGCCACTCCACTCTGCACAAAACTCTAACCTCCCCAAAGGGTTGTTCTCTTTTTTTATATGTCCGTTTGTATATATGAGCGTGTATGTGTAGTTTTTTTTTATTCTTGTTGTTTCGTTGGACGATATTGCACGAAATTCATCGATTTCACGATAAAATATGTACACACGAAATTCGTCAATTACAACGAAATAAAAATAAAATACATATACATACTAAAAGGGCAATTTCACTCGGGTTTTCCTATATACATATATATTTTTTTATAGGTGCGGTTTTTCGTATTTGTGTTACATGGAAAACCGCTTCAATTCATAATAATTTACCAGAAATGACTAATTAGGAAATGCAGAAAAATTCATTCATCTACTTTTATTAATTTTTTTTTATTATTAAAATCAATGGAAAATGTCTACTTCATACATTTTATAATTACGAATTTAATTGATTATTAGTGAATGACATTTTATTAATTTCAAAATATAATTGCTGTTTATAATTAAGTTTTTTTTTTCTTTTTACAAACAAAATAAGTAAAATTTTAATACTATAATAAAAAACATTAATATCAAATTATTTTATTACGTTTTTGCAATGCAATAAAACAAACAAAAATTATCGTCGTCAATTTCAATATGATATGTAGCAAAATTTGATAATGGTGTATTTGCTATATTTTTAAATGCGGCAATATTTTTGACATTATCGGTTATTTTATTAGCACAGCGAATTCCAATGATTTACATGGCGTTAACTAATATTTTTTTTTGCTGCTGTTGCAATTTTTTTTGTCTTTTTGAGGGGTTGATGTTATATAAATATGTTTGCTCTATAATCTGAACGTTGGGATTAACCGAATCTGATGTTGCGATGTATTTTTATTGTGCACGGTTTTCAGCCGCGGTTCGGTTTTTGCGGGTGGCGAACATTTAATTAGCGCAAAGCTCGGACAGTGTCCACCCTAAAACCCCATAAAATTTAATTGAGCGACATTTATATATATATACGTATATGTTTTTACATAGGATTTTTTGCGCCGGAAGAGAAAATTAAAAGTTTCTAAGTTGTGTGTATATTTTTTTTTGTGCTTATCCGAAGGGTCGGATGCAAATTAAGTAATTAAACTCGGAAGGTACGTTGAAACAACAGAAATTGCAGAATATATGCGACGGGGTGTTCCGTCGTTTAATTCGTTTCAATTTATTTCCGCTGGAAGTGCAGTGGGAGTGAATTGTGGATGTATAAGGGAAGGTCCTGTCCGGCACGGGACGCGGAAAAGGTCCTGGAAGAAGGAGGTCGGATCGATGGGAGGGATGGGCGGTTGCACCACCCTCATCCCCCGCCCGTACGTCTTGCGTAACGCGATTTGCCGAACGCGCGTCCATAATTCGAGCGCAGATTGCCATTTAATTGAATTATAATCTGCAACGAATCTCAATTGGAATCGTCGAAATGAATCCGCGATTCCCCAAGGTGAAACTATTGTTGCCTCAGCTTTGCATACGTGACTGAAACCCGCCGCCTCCAAACAAACCGCCGCCGCCGCCCTCACGAACGCCGCCCCGCATCCCATACCGCGCGCCGAAATCCAATTTACTGAATTATAAAATATTGCCAGACGCAAAATTTATCTCCCAATTGGGCCCTAATTTACCGTCGCTCCTGTGTTTTGTTCTCTCCACGTCCACTCGTTTTGTTTCTTTCCCTTTTTTCCTCCCTTGCCATTCAAATTGTCGCGCAACTTTTTGCCTGCCTCCAACCACGCATTTTACCTGTTCATTAATAATTTTCCACGGAATTATATCTCAATTAAAACCTTTATTCTTTCATAACATAGCCCATGACGTTACCTTGCAATTTCATAATCGTTTAAAACATTAGTCAATCGAATTCATGTATTTATTATTTATATTCAAGATCAACACTAATCCTTTAAGCATTTTTCTAAAACTAAAACAGATTTAAAGAAATTAATCACAATTTGTATTCTAACAATATTCAAAGTCAACTATAATTCCTTCAGCTTTATTCCTTAAGCCAATAAAGACTAAATGAAAAAAAAAATAATGAAAGTTTAATCACTTATCGATTTTTTTTTTTAAATCCACGTACAAACTTTTAATAATCCAATTACATAAATTTTTAAAATATCCAAGGTCATTAGTTGCCCCTTAACGCGTTAATCCAAGGTTAAAATATTGATCTTTATATCAATGTTGAAGAATTTAATGAAATGATAATTCGATATATGATTTGGTGTATTCAGATGTATATTCAAAATAATACTTCGTTGTTGCGATTCACGTAATAGTTCGAGCAATATGATAAATAGTATTTTCATACGGCGCGAAAATGCGGCAAAATAAAGTTTTATAATTTATTCCATTGAGTTTTCTTCACGGATTTCTATGCGTATTTTCGCTCCGTTTTCCACCCGGAGGCAGCAGCAGCACCACATCTTCTAAATGCAATATGCCTTTCCTTTTTTTTTTGTTATTCAAATTCTCTACCCCAAAAAAATAAAATAAATTTAGAGGGTCCTCTGACAATCTGACGTTTTCCTTTCCTCTTTTCAGTTCGCCCTTCTAATCACTCCTAACACAATCTGTTTCCCTTTACGAAACCAACCCAAACCAGTTTTCAGAAGGGGAGAGAGAAGGTGGTAATCCAGGTTCTAAACACTGGATTCAGGAAATAATAGTGTTGAATATCGAAACACCTGGCATCGTCGTTGCAAATGAATTATGAACTCGTGATCACAGCTTTCTCCGACGTTCGAAAAGAAGAAGAATTTTTTTTTGCACGCTCGGAATTTTTGCGCAGAATTAATATCGCGAGTGCAACAGTTTAATATGTTTCCTTTGGCTTTTGTTTGAGTACATACATTATTTATTAAATTCCGCTAACGCCGAGTAGTCTTAAGTTACATGAGAATGCAGAAATTCTCCATCTTGTCTTTGTCTCCTTCTTCCGTAGCAACGAATCCTAGTCTCTTCTCTCTCTATCTACTTCAGCTCCCTACGCCTGTTATTAGATTTTAGAATGTATATGGCTGCTGCATTTTTATTACGTACAGTCCTGTATGCTACACACGGCATGTGCAACGCATGTAAACACAGCTCGCATATATTCATATGCCAATTCCAATTTGTTGCCGATTCTTGTCATACACTCACAATTATTACTTTCTGCCCTCGTCTATCTCTATTTGCGTTATGTCCGGGTCTCTTTTCTTTTTTTTGCTGTTGTTTTCATTTTCCGAGTATTTCGGTCAGTGGCTATTATTTACTTAAAGTCATATTTCATTGGTCCCTTTGTGTGGCAAAGGACTTTTTTTTTTACCTGAACCGCAATTAAAACACATTCTTCCTTCAGAGGTTTCAGTCATTTCCACATGCTCACTGAAATATCCATACACATCAACATGAGAAATCGCTGTAATTGTTCTTGGAATGTTTATTTTTGGTTGCGCAAAAATAGCAGCTTTTGTCCTCAGAGTTAGCAAATTTTAGTGTACGAATATGAAAGCCTTCGCTCGTTTCTAAGGATCTATATTAAAGGGGAAGCCTCCCTATCCGTGCATTGTGCAGGAGCGCAGTAATAAAAACGCACAGTTCTTTCAAAACCAAACAACTATTAATCTCTTCCAAGTTTATCAAAAAAAATTAATCTGTACTCTCCGACACATGTTTTTCGGATAAGTCTTCTATTTTCGTTTTTATTTCGCTTTGAGCCGATATTGAACTTAAAGTGTAGCTGGATAGACGGATAATATAAAACTGTTATAAATACGGGAATGGAATATGTTTGGAGAACAATCTGGTATGGATGCCAACGGAAAGTGAGAGCTTATCCCCGCGACCCGCCTATAAATATATAAATACGCATGCGAAATATAAATCTTTGGGCAAGGCCAAACCGAAATGGAGCAGTAGTTTCGGGTCGCAAAATACAATTGTGTCTTTGCAATAAATAAGGCACAAGAATAGAAACTGCGTTCTGAAAGAAACTTACATATTTACTTCAAATCCGAGATGTTAAAAATAGAATCACGTTTATTTAATGCAGATTACGCTTGTTGATTGTGCATGTTTAATCGGCCTTGGCTATTTATTGTCAATGAGTTATCGGAAATATAGCTGACTAGTCGTATTCGATCTGGAGAGGCGCGCACTGATTACTATTTATTCCGTTTAGTTTCCAAACCGAATTTTGCAGCCACAGAGGAAATCATCGGAGGGAAATAGGTTACAGATAGGGGAGAGGGTGTCACCGCATGACACATCCTCTCTCTCTCTGTCTCTCATTTTTATTCTTTTATTCCATCCATCGAACCCATCCATTCATTCACCCCGTCCTATCGATCGACTTTAATTATTATACTTCAAGTACCGAAACACTAGTCATGAACTGAACCTTTATCCGAGAAAGAAAATACGACGAGTAAAAACAGGTTCGATGACCGCAATTTGATTGTTTGATGTTGCTCACTCGCATATTTGTTTTATTATTCATAGTGTCGTTAAAATATTATATGTACGCTTCGAATTTTATACATCATTCGAAACCTCATCCAATTGTTAAAATAACACCGTTCAATTTCCTACGTACACTGTCTACATTTCAACAATAAAAATATAAATAAAAATGTGTTATTTAGTGACTGACAGATTCGCTATTTGTTTCATTTATCATTGACTCGTTAAAATATCGTTGATGTTTTACTGCATTTCAAACGCATCACAAATATATTTATTCGTCACATTTATTTCATGCTCCATTTCGTCCACAGTTACGTTTCCGGGTGGTTCACGTAGATAAAAATGTTGTGATCTTCGAGTCTCGGTCAAGTGGAGTTTGGACACTTTAAAAATAAAACACAGCTAAAAAGATGATCTCTCTACTTTACGAACATCAAATCATTTCATTCATAAAAAAAAATAATAAGAATTCCAATACAAACTCGTGACGGTATTTCCAAAATATTAATCTGACGATTAGATAAAGCAAAGAAAAGGAGGTCATTAGCCTTTTTTTTTTGTTTTGTTTAATTTACTCGGAGAAATCGTTGCATGCAATGGTCATGTATTCCAAGAAAATCTCAGTAAGTGATAAAATAAATCTTTTACTTGGTAAACATTCAAATCTATTTTTGTTTACCAATCGATAAATTCATATTTGGAGATTATTAATTTTAATCAATTTATTTATTAATTTTAAACAATATATTTAAATTTATACCAAAAAAGCTGATGAAATCAAGGATTGGATATATATTTTTTTATGTGTGTTTTTGTAAGATTGATCGAAAATTTATATTTTTCTAAGGGAATTAATGGAGGAAGGTCATTAACTTGTATCATTTTTGTTTAGTTCACTTGGAGAAGTTGACAAGAGAAAATAAAGTTAAGTTCTTTTACCGATCATTACTATTTCTTCGCGTCACAAAAGAGCGTTCCTTAGCTCTTGTTTTATTTTTGACTTATTCTCATTAAGACGATCAAGGACTCGTTTGTTGTGTATGTGTGTGTGTTTTTTCTTCCTTTTCGTCTTTTCATTCTCTCGGCCTCCGCCATCTTCTCAAGTTACAGCACATCCAAAGAGGAGCGATTTAATTATATTATTTTCCTTTTGGTAGAGAGAAAAAAACAAACAAACAATGTTTTCGTTCGCCGCCCTCGCAACTTTATTTTGCTTGAAAATAAGAGTAAATTAGTCAATTTAATTTATTATTAGCGTTTCTTTGAAGTCCAAAGATCATGGCAGCATTCCATATGTGGTTCTAATCTGCGATATGCTATGAAAGTGAAAATTGCTTAGCTCGTAGGTAGTTTGGCCTTGCGTCGGCAACTGTCGTCTTGAGAGCGAAGTATGTGCATAGCCTTTTGCCATTTAACATTGTTTCCACTTAATTTACATCATAATTACTAGAATGGTATTTTTTTTTGATGTTGTTGTGCGAAAATATTGTTCGCGCTTGAAATGGAAGAAATGATCCTGGATATACTAACATCCGGTTGAAGCTATGCTTTTAATCGTTTGTACGTGTTTCTAATTAAACCACTGATACTACCGAGAGTTTTAGACCCTAGTTCTCTGTCTCTCTCACTCCGATCAGTATAAGTTTCTGAAACGGACGTGCTTTGTAAATTGCGCAAATTGCTCATAGGAAGTTAATTGTTAGGTCAACTAGCATTTGTATTTGTAGTATTAATTATTGAACCTCGCTCGCACCACGGAAGCGCCCACCGCCCCATGTGTTCGACCGCCCCCCGCAACAACGATGGTTCAAACACGAAACTTGATTAATTATAATCGAACCTCTCAGCGCAATCGATACCCAAACATTTCATCTAGCCCGGAGGCGCCCCAACCAATCCGTCCCAGTCGTCGGGGGGCGGCTGCGGCAGCGGCAGCTGTTAAACAATGCCGCCCCCCTTGGATCCGGCGACGGCAATGACTCAATTTTAGACCTACAAAGGCGAAATTTCGACCGTGCCGATAATTAGCTCTAGCTTTCACCGACGAATAACATCTATCCTCCTCTGAATGTCAACCGCGGCGTTTTCCAATTCACGCTTCACCTTATCTAAATTATCTCCCGGGAAATATTATCTAACCGCAAATTCAACAAACCGCACCGACAATTTCCGACGCCGGAATTTACTCATTCGACTCTTCTTCATCTACCACATACTATTTTTAATTCCGTATTCTAACCATTAAATTCTTCCAGTTACTCAAACTACAAGAAAATTATATATACTCAAATCACAACCATATACCTCTAGTTACTTAAACTATACTTAAATGCTAAACTCATAATTAAACTCTTAGTTACACTAAATAAACTAAATTCCTTTAGTTACGTATACTTATGTTAACGTATATATTTACTAAAAATATCTTCAAATCAACTCAAATAGAATCTGTAACTATAGCATATGAAACGACAAATGAATAACTAAAAATAAAGTTAGGTAAAAGTTTGTTGGTCGTTGAAAATTCGCATCTCTCAATTGCAAAGAGTTACAAAGTTCTATTGAAACCATCGACAAGCGGCGAATCTATCAAGACTTTGAACAAATATTACGTAAAAACATACATAGGTTGAAATATAGATTCAGTAACGATATTTAATATAAAAATTTCAATTATTTGATCTAAAAAAATAACAACATTTCTTTCTAATAAGTACAACTTTTCTTTTGTACAAAAATGGAAATAAACGTGAAAACCTAATCGTTTTATAATCTATCGTTGTGGAAACGCGAAGAAACAAAATCATCGCATTTTAATAACAGCAGCACCAAATTACACTCCGTGTGCGTTAGTTGATTTTTGTTTTTATTTAGTAATACTCTTCGCATCCTACAAGGATTTCACCATTCAATTATATACAAATTTTTTTTAGTCCGCATACGTCTTAATGCACATGGCTGTTTGTTTTTCGTCTCCGACCAGTAAACTCGTTTGGTTCTTTCAATTTTACTTCTTGTTTTTTTGTTGTATTTATATTTCATGCACTCTATTAGAGTCCTCTCTCTTTCACCATAGAGATCTTACGTTCATTACGGCAAATCAAGGACGAGTCGCGTCCTTGAATTTCTCAAACGATTATATTTGTATTTTAGTGAAATAAATATCAATTTCATTAAACTTTCCTAACGCTAATTTTCCGGGGATGGGAAAACCATAAAACTCGGATTAAACTGTTAAAAACAATTCCGTTCGTCTCGAATTACGTAAGGGACTTCAGGGAAAAAAACTCTCACGCATTTATATATATATATACAGACACACATGTAATTGGATTTAATCGTGGAATTAGAGTTGCGCGAAATTGAATAAACCTTTGCGCCCCGGGTCGAATAACATCTAAGTTAATTAATGGGAATTTTAGTTAGAAAATGCGTTATGATCCTTTACCAACCCTCCTCGCACCACGATAAATCTGGAATCGTCGGGGATCTCTTGAGGTTTTGTGCGAGTGTACAAATCGGCAAGTTTAACCGAGTTAAATCCGAACCGACGTCGAAACGTAATTACAACTGTGTATAATAACTTGGGGATAACTTGATTAGACTGAAAATTCGCTTTACAACCGATGTCAGTAACACGAATTGATTCATTAGAATTACTTTTGTTTTATATTTTCATAGTAATGAATAATAACTTTTCAATTAATCACATTCTTCAATGGATTTGTATAAATTGAAACCTTTTCTGGAGGTAAATGTATTTTTTTTTAACAAGAAATGGAAAATTTCTTCAATATTTTTTTTTTCTAAATGTAATTATTAAATATTTTCATACCTACAAATAAAAATGTTTTTTAATAAGAAATGAGATCTGATTAGGGTAATATATATTGTTTTAAGTTGTAATTTCATTTACATTAATTACGTTATGTTGTGTTTAAAGCAGTTCTTTCATTTATATTGTTTACTTGAGTATATTGGTAAGAGTAGTGCAGAAAGATTTCAGAGTTTATAGTCTCAATTTGTTCGTGACAGACACGACGCATTCGAATGATTTAATTTGCAATAAAAGCAATTGGGTGGCGTCGTTTTATCTTCGCAATTGTTTTTCTTTTGTGCGCCATCCTTACAATTACGGTGCACTAAACGTTTTATTCGGCCGTTTCGTCCGCCGCCCCCGGACTTTATTAAATTCTATTTATTATGCAATTAAACGATGCCTAATTAAACGCGCCAACGCCACCTCCCGACCGCCTCCAAAAGTCGCCACAGATAATTTCACGACTTATCGCGTATGTGCGTTCATTATGTTTATTGTTCGACAATTGCCGCCGCCCCACTTGAAATTTAATATAACGCTCCGACCTTTCGGCTAATGAAATTTTGAACCTAAATTTATTATGGACGCATGCATTCCGCGGGATGAGCCGCCACTCCCCTAATTCACTAACTGATTTATATAACACCAACTTGGCCTCTTTTGCTCGAGTATTTCCAAAAAAAAGGGTTACGTGTTTGCTTAACAGATTTGTCCACTTATTTTTTTTTTGTAGTAGTAAGCTTGCATCTCTATCAGATTAGGAAAAATCGTTAGTAACGGTTTAGTAATCAAAGCGTGTAATCCGTCGGTTGATGATAATGGCGACTAATTGCATTATCCAGAATGATAAAGTTTCATGCCACCCCCATCTCCTCTAATAAGTTTATTACATGATTTTGAATCACTTATCGACTAAAAAGCCACTTTGCAAAGCCTCGTCGATAAATAGAGAGAAGAGAGACAGGTGTGGTCTCTTCCATTTTTTTTTTCTCCAACTCCCTAAAGAATGCTTTAACTACAGAGGAAATTAAATCAACTAGTTATATTTGAATTACACAGAAAACAATTACTGCAATTACTCCGAAATTTCGCGACGTCTCCTGTTGCGTGAGCTTCTTCTCTTCCTCGCTTTTATCATTATTATTATTTTGTTTGTTTTATATTTTTGCTCATTCGTTTTCCCTCTAATTCGAAATGCCCGGTCGGTCGTAATTGCAGTACGCGTTTAAATATTTAATGAGATTTTTTTTGTTGTTGTTTTGTTTCCTCGCTTCGGTTCAATTCTAAACTCTTAATTGATGAAATTCATTTAGTCAGCTTCCTAATTACACTCTTTACAACGACTAATTGCACACGCGCATCAACCGGAGAAACCAACCCTTCAGGCAAACACCGAATTTGTATCCGTTTGATGCTATGCATCGAATTATACATTGAATTTAGTTACGAATTCGGTGTTTGTTTTTTTTTTTGGTTTGTCGTGCAAATGTTGATGACGTTTCGAATTTCGAAGCGCTATCCAAATCCCCGTCTAATAGCTCAAAGCTTTCAGATTATATGTCACGCTCGTATAGTGCGGTATGGGTAAAAACTAATAATAATAATCCTTTACTTCATTTAATCTCTATACTTTGTACGATATCGGGCTTCACCTATAGCTTCTGAACATGATACTTCGATGAAAAGGAAGGTAATTTTCTTTCAGCAGCGACGTTGAAATACCCAATAAATTTTGATATCGACTTGTTGTTGTTGTGATTCTAAAATTATAATATGCAAACATTGTATGCAGCAAAATGATTTATAATCATTTCAGTGATATTATTTATGATTATCGTCGTTGTTTCTTTCATCTGAAATTAGCTTTAATTGTCAATAATAAATTTAAATATTTAATGAAAATTTAACGCCGCACTGCTGCAAACGAACAAATTTATTGTTTCATAACTTATAAATAATGCAGATTGTAATTACTAATTTATTGTTCGGCCACACTCAATTGCTGAATTTCGGTTAATCACATATACATTATGTAAACAGGTTTCGTTTCGACTGCTGTTGCTGCGGTGCTAATTAAAGTGCACTTCATTGCTGTCAGCATCCGGCGATTATCGGTACCAAAATTCGCTTTTGAAAAGGGCAACAAAGTTGCAAGACGCACGTGTGACCAGATTTGTTGAAGTTGAAGTAATCGGGGGGGAGGGGGTTACTATTAGCCAGTGTAAAAATCGTACAGGAATCGATTATTTGTGCGGCGGCTGGAAGAGAAACAGAGTGGCGGCGGCTAATGAAAATAAAAGATCCGCCTGTACGTGTCGAGATACGGCGTTACGAAGTTTACTTAAGCTTAACCCAGAACTTGAAACGATAATTGTTTGTTCGTCGAAGGATTGACAGATATTAGCGGAGGCAGACAGCATCAGCTTGACCGTTCGGGAAAGGAGAAGGAAATGCTTAAAACGGCTACAACCATGAATCAATATGGCTGTATCCTGCGATGCCAAGTATTAAGACACATATATAAAACTCCCCGCTGCTACTGTCGAAGAAGAAGAAGCAGAACCGGAAAAAATAAGATGGTTGGGGGATGGAAAAAGGAGAAGCACGAAGTAGAGGCAGATGAAAAAACACAACCCTTGCAATTTATTTATACGCCGGGCGCGGCCCCTGGAAACCGCCCCCTGTAATGGAGGGAATAAAGTAAGAACTCGATTCCGGAATAGAATTTCAAACAGCTCTCCAAGCTTTGATTGATACAGCGCGCATTCCTAATCCATCTCGGCGAAATAAAAATGAAAAGAAAAAATCACCGGGGGAAGGAAATGAAAAAAATATATATATATATATTATTATTATGATCGTTCATACGCTGGGAAATATCATATTTTTCGTTGCGGCTTGGAGCGGACCGGAAGTCAATGGCCCAGAAAATTAACCGCGAAATCTAAACAGATTCCCCCTAACCCCAGAGCCGAAGCCATGAACATTTATACAAGACACGTACCAGTTTAAAAGCCCCATTGCTCAATTACCCCCTGAAATGACCCAAAACACATTTCAAAGATGAACAAAAAACAAAAAATGCGCACATCTGGAACGACCTCTCGGAATGTTTTAATAAACACAAAGCGTGACTTTTTTCAAAAGCATTCTATAATCATGCGAAGCGAAATAAAACGAAATGGATGTATAACGTTCACTTACGTAACTATTGTAAACGCTCTAACTAAATATTACGCTGTTTAAATTTAAAAAAAAAATGTTATTATAAGAAGCTTAAATAGAGGTGTATTATTAAGAGAAAATGAGAACAAGTCCGATGATGATAATTACGTTGATCAAACACGAAATTTTAATTATTTCCTATAAATAGACCCGGTTTTGTTGAATGTTATCTCTCGTGTAATTGGACGTCCATTACTGTCGTATTATGTGTTTAATTAAGAAACAGTTTTTTTTTTGAATATCTGTCTGGACTCTTCCCTCTGCTTATCCAATGTTGACTATACGTTTGTGCTTCGCTTCCGGTTGCAGCCGCTATCAAAACGGATAATGCCTTCCTCCTTTGCCTACTGTGAACAGAAGAAATGCACTTTCAATTAATCCCTGATTTGATAAAGCGAGGAGAAAAAGAAATGAAGCGGCTGCATCCGCTCAGCGCGACGCTGAATGCATCCAATTTTCCATTGTAATAGCTTCATAAATATAATTTAAAGATCATGACATTTTCTGTCTTCTGTTCGAGCACCTCGGGTGAATGGCTCCACGCCTTTTACCGTGGACTTAATGAATCCTCTATACGTTCATACAAATCCCAAAAAAAATTATATGATAGTTGTTCAAGGTGTATTCATTCGACTTGTTGAGTGCCACAATCGATTCGGTTTACAATTTCGTCTAGCTTTATTTTTTTTCTCTCTGTAAATTTTTGTTGTTTCTTTTTTTGCGCCCTTCGAATTTACATCGAAAGTCCATTAATGAGGGTTCATTGTGTGGCCGCGAATGCAAATGGCCTCGAGGGCGGCGATGGCCGTTGTTGCGGCAAGGAGAAAAATGGAAGTTTTCCGCGAAGGAAGTGCACAATCTTCGACGTTATTGAATCACAAAAGGGATTGAATTGGCTTTAGTCAATTGGCTCAAGTCGAGCCACAATAGTTTAGTTAACCTCCGGTTAAAAAGGGAGGTCCAGTAATGAATTAATTAATTAATTAAGAGCTAATCCTATTTGCGGCTAGCGTGGCATCATGGGATAGTAGTTGGTGTTCGCTCCGAAAACCAGGTGAGCCTGTTTTGATGGCTTAATAAAGCTCAACTGTAAATTATAATTGGAGGGAACGGCGAACCACCTAAAAGACAATCGTAAAAGTTTTATTTTGCCAACGGACGGAGGGAGACACGTGTGCACCCTAAATTAAGGTGTCAACGCCGAACATTATTACGGCCGCACCGAATCCCCTTTATTAAAACAAAACATCTCCGTCGCGGCGCCGAGATTTATGTAAAAGAACGTCCTCCATCCAAACCCATCCTCTCATCCCCCAACCCAACCCAACGCACCATTCACAGCGAGTGGAAAATTTTTATATAACAGAAGAAAGAATAAATAAGCAGAAGAAAGAACCGGAAAACGAGTAGAAAACACATAATACAGAAATGAAAAGGGTGTAGGAATAATAATGATGATGAATTTTTTTTATTATAATATTAATAATTATAATAATTACTATTGTTAAATAAATTTGAACAATGGTTCAGCTGAAATGCAATTTTGTGTTTAATTGATTTGCGTTAGACCTTTATCTGTTTCGATTCAATTTTCCGAATTGCCCATTAAAATAAATTTAATTTATTTCCAACTATTCCCAGTGAAAACATTTCGGCCGCCGCCAGCGCTCGCCGCCGCCTCCAAATCACGCGCTCCGAATGTGCGGTTTGCAATCATAATTTAATACTCGCATTTCACATATAAAAAAGAGTCACACACATACGAACCGCATCAAAAAAGAGTATGAGAGAAACAGAGATGAGCTTCATTCGGAATATTTTTAAATTATTAAACACCACGTGGTGTCATAACTTCTTTTTTTCTCTCTCTCTCTCTCTACATATTTCTGTTACGTTTCACAAAAAATGAATACCATTATCTTACGTGATTTATGTTCATTGCTAACCCACATTACAATTTGGAATCCAGCTTACAATCCAATTTTCGCACTGCTTCCACCTATCTGCATAAGTCTCAGAATTGATTATATTTTTTAACTTTTTATACAAATTGAATTCTATCTTGGTTCATAACTAACTAATAATTATATGAAATTGTGGTAATTTATTGTGATAGTGAGTGTTAAATGTCTTTTTCTAAATAAAGATTTGGGTTGATGTGAATTGCAGGCGTTTTCATTAATGATACTTGATGGTAGTTCGACTTCCTACTTGGAAGTTAATTTGTATTCCGCACTGGTTTTTCTAACAGGGAATGTTAAATGAGAGAGGGCCTCGACAGATTGCTCTTGCATAGGCTGCAGAACAAATACAGTGTCACCTCGGAAAGTGATTCGCGTGGGAGCCGGATGGGAAGTCTATAAGGCCTTTCTGGCGCGAACAAACAGAGTGTCTCCGTTAAAGTGATCCGTGGATAAACAGTCTAGGCTAATAGAAATTTTGGGCCGCAATATATAATAATGAAAAACCGAAGAAAAAAGAAAGAGGATCAAGAGGAGGGTCGAAATGGAAACCGGGGAGAATAGAGACAGATCCTTAATCAAAGTAATCTGTATTCAGCTTCCATTCGGTTCGAATGTCTGCGCCTCCTGAATATAATCCTTGCGTTGCCTTTATAGTCCTTAATAAACACGAGAGCGTATGTTGTAACAGCAGCAATCAAGAAATTTTCTTTTACGGTTTAATATGTATTAGCTGTTGTCGCGAACTTTTCGATAATTCCGCTAGTACGTGGTATTATATGATGTGGACTACTCTGATGATGTTGATGAGATGAGGACGATAATCCGATAAGGCGGAAAAATTAGCACAACCAAAGTGGAGCCGTTTCCATCTGGAATGAACATAGCTAGTGTCACGTACGACGTTAGGGGAAGTTTAATAAGGATGAAAAGCGTTTTACGGTATATTTCGTGACCATCAACGAAACTCCAGGTACATCTAATTAAAGTAAAATCTTGACTGATGATGATAATTAAATGGCTGTGAACAAATATCTGGGAATTGAAGAGAAGAGAGCAAAAAAAAATGGTATTGAGCGAACAGTTAAAGAGAAACTTTTCATCGAGTTTCTCGAAGATTTGTTGTAAATTTATACTGCGAACTTCGCTCTCTGATATTGGATGGAAAGAGATCATAAACCGCAGAAGTAAGTTTATTCCAGTTGTAGTAAGTTGAGAATGGATGGATTGGAGCGCTTCGGATGGTTGAGATAAAAATGCTTGGCTATAAATGCGAGGAATTAGCGTGTAAAATTTTTCGTTGAATTGAGGAGATAAGCGGTTTTTCACGGCAAGCGAGCGAACGAGGGAGACGGTAAATGTAGGGAAAGAGGGAAATTCAAAAGTGCTGTTAAGCTCGGAACGTAAAATGTTTCTTGTTTGTATGTGTGTAATTAGGTAGGGTCCGTTTCGGTTGGTGGGAAGGCAATCGTGGAGATGCGGCCATAAAAACTACTAATGTGGATGTTAAAGTCGATGGGCCGTGTGGGTATTGATTCACTGTCAAAAAGGTCCTAGACGTGAACGTATGAAGGGCAATCTTAATGACAGCAAACCAAGTACTGCCGATTCCTCATACCAACTCTACTTAATGGAAGAGAAATGTGAACATTTCCATATTCTCCGCCACTAGGCAGGCAGGCAATCTCCTACCGTTTAATAAGCTTCTCCGGATACGGAGAAAGAAGGATGATCTCGCTTTGTGAGCTGATCGCTCGAAAACTGCATTAAAAATTCCGAATATCTTCCGCCCTTGATCGATATCTCTCGCGCCCTTCTTTATTGCTTTCGTATTTGCATATCTTATTTAAAAGTCGCTGTAGACGCTGCTGACTCCCACATCTAATTGTACGTTTCCTAATTAAGGTGATGGGCGTTGACGCAACCGATCCGCTCCTTGTCTGCATCGACAATCAATGTTTTATTCTTCTTCTTTTTTTCATTCACTAATTTACTTATCACATGCAACTGGACTACTGCATGACATTCATATTCATTGAATGTGCATTTTTTCAGAATAAAACTCTTTCGCATGATTCAAATTTGATTTCGTATACATTTCCTTACCAATTACCATTTACATTCATAATACGTGGGCGTTCTTTAATGTATTCGGATTATGTAATTTAATCCGGCGTCATTCATATGTATTCCAATACGAAGAAAACATTTCGTCAGTTTTGATTTATTTTTATTACAACCAATTCAAGTTTTCATTTTTTACCCATACAAATTTACTAAATATTATTTATATCTCATTTCACGTATATTATAGATACATGATCAATTTTCCAATATATTTATTAGCTGTAAATACACATTTTTTTTATCGATTTGTTCCTCAAAGGGATAGAGAGAAACGTTTTAGTTGGCAAATCTCCAAAGCTCTATTCTTTTATGTTGTTGCTTTTCGAAGTCGATACGAATTCAATAAAACTTGTTGCATTTTCTTACGTTGATTACAGTTTTTTTTTTAACTAAGCGAATGTACATATTTATATGTTATATGAGCGTGTATGTTTGGGTCTGCGTCTACTACATAAAATACAACGGCCGACGATGGAGAGATCGAGGGACGTCGTTGCGTGGGCGCTATTGTCTTACATGAATTTTAAAAACCTATTCCGGAGTATAATGCATATGATGAGTTGTTTTTTATGGCTCTTACACAACCTTCCATTATTGTTTTCACGAGAAGCGTTGCATGTGTGTGTGTGTGTGTGCAAGTTTATGTGTGTGGTTGGTTGATGTGTTTGTGTGGGTATCACTCGTTCACCTCTTCTCCATTCCATACTCACACACACATAGACGTATATATATATACAAACACACATACAGTCACACATACAACATCCATCCAACCGTTGCATTCCAACATTCCCTCATTTATTTATACAGCAAATGGAATTGCACACGCGAAATATTGTCGCTCTCCGCGAAACTCTTCGTTGCCTCTCCGCAAAGGCTTTTTCGTCCAGTTCCATCCAATGATTTCCATCCATTGTTGGCACATTCCATCCATTGAGGGCGGCAATATTCAATTATCAACATATTCGCGTTCAATTAATAACTGATGATTTTTTTTTTGATGGAAAGTACGATTGCAATTAGCCAGTTCTGATCTGATCCACGTTTAAGTGCTGGAAAATGAATTATCCAGAATCAATTATCGACCATTACGCGTACATACTAGAAGAGGAAAAGAGACAAAATTAAAAAAAAAAGAGAAACGATAATATCCATGGTAAAAGAGAATTCATTCTTTCCTCGGATCGAAATGAATGAATATTCAGCCTTCTCTTTATTTAGATATTCCTTCTCCTTTCCACTCCTACACACATTTATCTTTCGTCCTTCTTGTTTCTTCATCAAGTGTTTGTTTCGTTTATTTTCATTCGTCGATGACTCGAATCATTTGAATAATAATTAAGCGTTTTATTCGCCTCCCGAACCGGCGCGCATACTAATAAATTCCTTTCGAGCATTCCTCTCCGTGGTTTTCACTCTCCGCGAAGGCATTTAAGAACATTCCATTTATTTCTTTATTTATTTATTTACGGTCCTGTCATTTCTTTTTATCCGTTTCGCCGTAATTCATTTTTAATTAAATCCACGGAATGTTGAATTTCAACTAAACAAAATGAAATTCAATCAATTTCTAAACAATTTTTTTTTATATAAGTGACAATTCAAATTAGAAAATTTGTTTTGAAATAAAATTATTTTGGTTGAAAAATGTATTCGCATTTTTTGGGTTGAAATGATTCCATTATTTCCGGTGCGGGAAATAAAGAAATCGGGCAAAAGCGGACGGAAGTATTAATAACAAAGAACTCAAACGGATTCCAATTTAATCCATTGTTCTTAATCCACACTAATGACTAAAAAGGATAAAAACAAATCTAGTATTTGAACTTATTGTTTGTAGTCATTAAGAATGACATTTTAAATTTGCCGCCATTTGGTTTATTACGGAATTAAAATATCAGTACTAATAAATTCCTTTCGAGCATTCCTCTCCGTGGTTTTCACTCTCTAAGGCATTTAAGAACATTCCATTTATTTCTTTATTTATTTATTTACGGTCCTGTCATTTCTTTTTATCCGTTTCGCCGTAATTCATTTTTAATTAAATCCACGGAATGTTGAATTTCAACTAAACAAAATGAAATTCAATCAATTTCTAAACAATTTTTTTTTATATAAGTGACAATTCAAATTAGAAAATTTTGTTTTGAAATAAAATTATTTTGGTTGAAAAATGTATTCGCATTTTTTGGGTTGAAATGATTCCATTATTTCCGGTGCGGGAAATAAAGAAATCGGGCAAAAGCGGACGGAAGTATTAATAACAAAGAACTCAAACGGATTCCAATTTAATCCATTGTTCTTAATCCACACTAATGACTAAAAAGGATAAAAACAAATCTAGTATTTGAACTTATTGTTTGTAGTCATTAAGAATGACATTTTAAATTTGCCGCCATTTGGTTTATTACGGAATTAAAATATCAGTACTAATAAATTCCTTTCGAGCATTCCTCTCCGTGGTTTTCACTCTCATTTAAGGCATTTAAGAACATTCCATTTATTTCTTTATTTATTTACGGTCCTGTCATTTCTTTTTATCCGTTTCGCCGTAATTCATTTTTAATTAAATCCACGGAATGTTGAATTTCAACTAAACAAAATGAAATTCAATCAATTTCTAAACAATTTTTTTTTATATAAGTGACAATTCAAATTATTTTGGTTGAAAAATGTATTCGCATTTTTTGGGTTGAAATGATTCCATTATTTCCGGTGCGGGAAATAAAGAAATCGGGCAAAAGCGGACGGAAGTAACTGGTAAAGCGTTTAGGTATTCGAAACACATATCAAACAATGCCGCTACAAAGGAACATGTAAATGCGGGGAATAAAATAAGTGCAGGAGGAAAGGCAAACCGCGGCGGTCATAGATTCGTACAAAAACGGGCCCTCGAGCTTTTGATCTCCGCTCCTTCCTTGGCAAGACGGAACATTGGAGGAGAGCTTAAAGCCACCCCCGTTCAAGTTTTATGGGATATGTGATTTCCGCGAACTGCGTCCACATACGTTCCGTTTTAACACAGTCCTGGGAGGGCGGCGACTTCGTCCGTTCTTTGCTTCCTGTTGCAGCGTTACCGACATCCGAAACTACGCTCTCAGCTTATCATCACCGGAAACGGGAGCTGCCCTTTGCACAAAAAAAATAAACCGCCGCACGATTAAATAACAATTACGTAATATTTGTCATAAAAATTAAACAAAATTAATTAGAATAAACAAGTAAAATCTCGATTAGGTGATTAAATTGGGCAAATTATTAAATATAATTAATATATTGCTGCGGATGAATTCACGGTTTTGCGGCATTGTAATTCGATTATAATTGTTACTGGGGATTGTATATTTTTTCTTGTTGTTTCCGCCACAGTGAGTATCCCGCAACGTTGGTATTTATAGGGGGGTACAAAGGCAGTGTTCATAATTGCGCTGACCGAAAAGTTATTCATCGTCGATAATCCGCGTCAAATCATCGAATTAATAATAATGTAATTGCAGGATTTATCCTTCTAAGCGTAATTCAAACAAACACACCGATTCATCCACCACAAACCGAATCAAACATTAATTATTGTTGACGTTTTGCTGAATTGGAAATCAATGATGCGCAGATCGTTGTTTGATATGATCGAATCTCGTCTGTGTACGCGCACCAATCAAAAAAGAAGCCGCTCAATGCAGCCGAAGTTTGATTGAAATTCTTGTATTATATATGCACAATGATTGTAATGCGCGTAGACTTCTAATGTAATAATAATAATGTGGCTTTTGTAAGCGATGAGTTCCTCTTTGTGTATTTTGTGAAAGCAACATAATGATTCAGCAAACAGATTAATCTTATTTGATTCGTTCCCAACGGAATCTATTATTATTATTATGATGCATTTTCACAATTAGAGCAGATCCATTGTTGTATCAACAATAAAATCAAATGAATTAAATGTTTTGTTTATTGAAAAATTTATTTGTGAAGTTGACGTTATTGATTTATTTTCAGTTGTGGCGGCCATTGTTCGGTCCGTTGAAATTAATTGGCAATAAATATTGATGGGTTTCGAGATCAGGTGTTTTGAATAAGTGGTGGGGGTCTAAGTAAACGTTGGAACGGATTGCTGCCTCCCCCGTTTTTCGTTGACGACGATCGATCATTCCAGAGATTAATATGTACTTGGTTTTCTTTTGTTGGGAGGCTTTGAGGAAGATGGTTTGGGGAAAAGGTTTCATGAAGTGCGATTCAATTATGTTGGGTTCGGTGATTCGGTTGTGGCCACCTGATCATGGGATGGATGCGCACTTGGCATCATTAGCGGTGTAGGAACTAATAGTCATGTTCCTAGGGGATGGATGGCCGATGGGTTAATATCTGCCATCACTAGCAGCGGACTTGGTCAACTGACATCTCCAGTCGCCGCCGCATAATCCCATTTATACACCGACTAATATTAATAACGTTGCCATCCAATGACGTTTCCTGCCAGCAAATCTATACCTACCACCCCCCAAAACGTACATAGATATATTCTTGTGATCCGCCCAATGCCGATCGCATTATGTAAGGACGATTATTCAAACAATACAATTACCCGCCACACGCCGCGTGTAGACGGCGAGTCTGTCCATGTATGTATAATGTATATGTATATGCGCGAAGGACAGAGAGAGACTGCCGCATTTTGTTTTCGGCTGTTCCAATTGTGTGCACGAAACTACAGTTTTGGAATAATTACACCGCCAGACGGAGCACGCCACAAATTATCTATCCGCGATATACACACAACAAATCTGCCACTTCCATTATTAACCGCCCTCCCGTGTACATCCGAGACTACCCAAATCCACTTCAGCAAGTCACTAAATCTCCACTAACTTTTTTGGAACCAAACACATTTTTACACATACTTGTTACTTATTGCAACGTATTGAACAATCGGCTTTAAAGCAATTCAAGAAATTACATAAACCTACGCTCCTTGCGTAGAAGAAGAAGAAGAAGAAGAGACAAAGCAAGTGCATCCAATTGTTCTTTCGCGTTTATTTCTTCCTCCAATCTAATCCGATTGAAAGCAAAACGTAGGGAGCCGTCGTAAAAGAGGAAGAGCGCTGTTAAAATTATATCCGTCCGTAACTCCGGTTTTACTGGTCCGAAATATATTTACACGTAAGCAGATTGCTCGGAATCCGTACCAGAAATAACGGTTAATCCATTTCTTAACGTAATCTAACTAAACGAATTTAAAGTGCACGACTAACTTACATAAAAAAAAAGCATCAAATATTTACAACATCGTCTTGGATTAACGGTTTATCCAAATTAGATACAATTGATTTCACATTAAAACCTAACATTAGCTAGATTAAGAACATTTTTTCTCATTAGTATTAATAACAAAGAACTCAAACGGATTCCAATTTAATCCATTGTTCTTAATCCACACTAATGACTTAAAAAGGATAAAAACAAATCTAGTATTTGAACTTATTGTTTGTAGTCATTAAGACTGACATTTTAAATTTACCGCCATTTGGTTTATTATGTAATTAAAATATCATTACGTTTTGGGATACACTTTAATAGTAAAACGAAATTTGATGATTTAAAATTTTAGACAGAAAATAATGCTTGTAACAAAACGAAATACAATTTTAAATCCTTGCTGCTGTTGAAATGAAATTTTAAGATGTGTATTGTATTTAATCGCTGCGAATCGTTCTGTACGAAGAAGCAATTCCTGGTCTGGTGAAGTATTTCGTCCGTTCATAAATATACTTCTTTATTTTACTTATTCTGCATCCATTGGTCTCTTTCTCGTTCATACACAATCCGTATTCGTACACAATGAATAATTGAGAAATACACAGCGCGGAATACAATTCAATTCTATTTGAATGGCTTTCGTAGCTCGTGGCGTCGCCACAAAAGTCCAAAGTTGCCTCACAGTACCAACCACCTCCCCCCCAACCCTTCAGCCAGTTGTAGTTCCGTCCTCTATTTTTCTCGTCGTTCATCCCTTTTCCTCCCGTGCTCAACGTTATGTATAGCTTTTTCCTCAATAAAAACCACTCTCAATATTGCAGTTTGAGTGGCGCATCTCGTATGCCCGATAATCCACGCCGGTGCAAAAATAAAAACAACAACAACATCCATTGTATTTTCAAAAGATGAATGGATTTACCTGTACAAAACAGCCGCAGCTAATAATACATCCATCCCATTACCGCAACGCCCACTTATATCCATTTTATTTCTCTCCTTCTCCATTTTCGTCCATCCGTTTGCATCCGATCATCAAACGAATACCTGGGGGAATACCTGTGAGATTTCAACCGCAAATCTGAAACTCGAACTAAATCATATCAAATAAATAATGCTCCAACAAAAAGGACACGATCCAGTGTTTTTTTTAACGCTGTAATTATTTTCAATTAAATTCATCTGTAGATTAATTTGCGGATAAAATAAGAAAAAAAAAAAGAATATACGAGTAGTTTCGTATTCAATTTAGTTTTAATATGATCATTAATTTTTTTTTAATACGATTTGTTATAAATTTAATTAAATTTTAGGTAATATACCCGACGCATCCACCAGTTTAACATACATAATACGTCGGGGTCCATATCGCAAGCCCGACAACCGAAATACCGTCTATCGAAATCCTGACAATATCGAAAATTTCTACAATAACATTTTTAAATTATTTTGGATCGTAGTCACCTTGTGCTACATTTTTATTTTTAATAACAATAAACTATTATTAATTTATTTGATTTTGTTGAAATATTCATAATAAACCTTAATATTATGAAATAATATCAAATACAATTAGATTATTAATTGTTGTTATTTATTATTAATAAAAATTTAAAAGCTCTGGGATAACTTAAAAAAGTTATTGAAGAAATTTTCGGTATAGTCGGGATTATTGGGAATTTAATATTGTCGGGATTTCGATACGTATTTGAGTTCTAAACAAATATATACATTAAGTAAATGGTAAATGAAAACACTCGCCATAATGTAAAAAAATACATTCCAGTATACACGAACTCGCGCTTTTATAATATACACATCTATATATATATATTTAGGTCTTATTTTTTTATTGCCTTGTGTTTCATTAAAGCGCATTTGAAAAATTGTTCACGTGTTATTCATTAATCGCGTGTGAAAAGCTTTCAATAATAAATAACTGAAAAAAAAATCTGTACAGGATACAAATAAAACGCGACCCGTGAAAGTGTACGTAATAAAAAAAAAATATATACACACACTACAAAGTATTAAAAATCAATATTGCATAATTAAAAAAAATATATATGTATGTAACGCACAAAATCCGATTTTGTTTAAATAAAATATATTGTACGAGTTTCATCAATGCGAATCAAGTTGCGTTTAATTGGATTTGCGCCACAAACCAAATTGATTGATACGTATGTGTTTCCTGAAAAAAAAAACAAATGAATGATATTTAAATTCTAAATAAAACTTTATTTAATTGCTTGCAAATTTACGAAAGTTTTGTTTTGTTTTATTTTTTTTTTTTTTAATAAAAATGTATTTATATATATATGATGATGATAGGCTTAAGTTCTTGTAGACTTTGGTGTAACAGGGCTTTGAGCGAGGAATTTCGGAGCTGAACATGCTACATGTCGAAAATCTCAATAAAGATTAAAGTTCATCGTAGCGGGGGAATCGCGACACAAACACGTAAGCACCACTTACGGTACGTTTACGTTCGCGAAGTTGCGTAAGCGTAAAGGAAGCAAATTGATTGGAAAATCGGCGCCGGTTGCGAGCGGTAGGCGACAGGATAAATCTACATATTAAACGTGTTAAAAAAAATGGAATAAAAAGTAGTATGGATATATCTATCCGTTGGACATCCGCCATAAGGTGCGTACTTCTAATGCAACAGTAGCAAAAAAAAAGTTGTAACCCTTGTATGATATAATGGCTTCAACTAATTAAATTGTAAATGTGAGAATAAAAATTTCAAATTCGCGAACGTTTAAGTATGAAATATTATTTTTATTGCAAATTGGAAAAAAAAAGAAGTAGCGTCGTAATTCGTGTGTATGTGGGGGGTGTAATTTTAAATTTTTAATGTCGAATAATAAAAGGAGCGTTTTTTTCTCTTTCTGATGGGGGAGAGTGGGATAGGTGGTGGCAGTATAAAACCACGGTTTTTACGGCGAAGGTTTCTGCATGCAAAGTTCCCCCTGAGCGCGAGGGCATAGGGATCGCTTTTCCGTGTATAACGTGTCAAGTGTAGTTTTTACTTAAATAAAATAAATATCTAGGGGTTGTGGACTCGTAAAGCAACTCCGGAGTTGATTTCGCTTCAGCCTTTTTACGATTTAATTAAAGCAAAAAATAAGAAGAAGTGAAGAAGAAGGGAGAGAGTTGAGAACAAAAGGAAAAAGAAATACGTGGGGCTTGTCTGGTTCTAATTTCTGGGGGGAGCACGTGTGTGACATTGGGCCGACTTTGGATAAACTCGGCTTTAATGTTGTGCGAAGACAATGCCGTAAAGTTTTCCAACTCCCTCGCGAAACTTCGCTTATGACGTGTATATATATATATATATATACGTAGGGAGAGGGAGACGCATCCCTATATTCATTCCATTATCAGCTATTTATATCACCCCCCCGAGGGGGTGGGAGTCCCGGCGATGCCAGGTAAAATCTTCCAACGTTTCCGACTGTGTCATGTTTGTGTAGACGCAAATAAACGTATAATTTGCCAGAGGACACAACACCGGCTCCCCCCTTCACCCTTAAGAAAATTCACGTAATTTATATAATCCCAGCCGGCGTTTTACCTCGGGTAAAAGTAATCTTCGTTCCTATTTCCCCGGCTGCACGGCCCGCACACATTTAGCATATTTTACTGTACCCCGTTGAACTATTTTCTCTTCGCAACAACGGTTCCACTACGTATAGTAGTAACATTCTAAAAATTTAGCACCTCCCTCAGCTATACACAACACCTACGCTCTTATCAATAATTCAGGTTTTGATTTTAGGGTGTAACGCAATAATTGGTGATTCAGATTCATGGGCTTTTGGGAAGGGTGGTGTACATAAATTTCGTTCCCGTGCGTAAGTTCGAGTCATTAACAGTTTCTCACATGGGTACCACCGGAGGGTGGGCGCCGTGAGTTATGATCTAATCACGCTCTAAGCTCTCCTCTCTCGGTGAGTCAGAGAGTGTTTCTCAGTATATCTGCAAATTAGCCTACAAATCAATTTTACGATGAAATAAAATCCGTTGCAGGAATTTCGTGCGGTAAATACGGCCATATCAGATGCAACATCACGGAATTCAGCCTTTACAACACGGCCAATTTGTCTTTATCGGTTCACCTTTGCTCTTCAGAATGCTAACGTGGCAAATGCTGCGGACGCAGGCATGCGCGTACATATAATGAATAATCCCCCGGCAAATTGCGATAATGATTAATTGGCTTTGCTGAAGAGGAATAATAATAATAAGAATGAACGAAGGAAAATCGAGAATGCGAATCGGATGCATGACGAATTCCACTTCCGCTTCCGGACATTGCGTTTAGTTTTGTTTCGTTTAACTTGATGTACGCGCATTATACCCTCCCTTTGAATGAGCGCTCTCGGATTCCGGACTCGGCAAATGAGAGCATTTGCAGAGATGGCAAAGCTCTTTTCTTCTATTTACTTTTTTTTAGTGGTGGTGGTGGTGGTTTTCGGTGATTTACGGTCGTACGGCGACATTCCTGCGGTGGGAATGGGTCAAATGCCACCTGGAGCTACCGCTTGGACCCTCATATATTTCACCGCCTCGGACAGTACTCATTAGGTTGGTCCTGATTAGTGCACGTTTGCATTACCCGACGATAAATAAAATGCTTGTTATGTCAACTCGCGTGAATTGCTTTTCGGAGCAACGCTTTCAAAGCAAATGCCGACAGAACTCTGTAAACGTACACCCATTGTGCCATAGGTTCATTGAGTTCAGAGCTAGTCAATATGTATGGAAATTAAGTAAACATTGCAACAGATGCCACTCCCGATCGCTGCTGGTGTTGCGGTTTCAGATCAATCGAAATTTGCACGCTGTGGACTTTAATTGTTAGACGTTGGACTACTCATTCAGGTTTTTCAAGTTCAAATTTTTGCGGTATCACTTTTGCACGTACGGATGTAAGCTTTCTTCTTCTTTTTTTTTTCTCCCGTCACATTCATCGTCCACATCGCTGTCCACAACTGTTTCGACTCTCACGGTCTCTCCCTCAACAACAACATCAGCTAGAAGAACAAAAATAAAAGATAAACAAGCTCAGCTCAGATAGATAGAGGGCAAGAGTGTTTTCCTGAATGTTATATGTGTATGAAAGAGAAAGAAAGAGAGAGCAATTTGCTTCTGGAGGATAGCAAAAGAAGAGCGAAGAGAAAAAGTAACATAAACGAAGGGAAGAGTGCTGTGGCAAGTTGCTAGATGTCCAGAATTCTGGGGTCCGTCGGGTGGACGGATTCTCACGCTCAATATCGCAATATTTTAATAGATTTGTGACTGCATCGGCACGACTCGTAATTACTCTTCTTCCCCTTGGGCGCCCACCGAAAGACACACACTCACATACAAACACATCTAAACATATATATATATATATAAATAAATACAAACACACAAACATTCGCAACAGCAGACAGTGTCGAGAAGCAACCCAGAGGTCATCGTAACTTCGTCCTGTTGCGAGTCCTGTCAAAACTTCAGCAATACTGGTATTTCCTTTGAATAATGAAAGACGCGCTCGATGCTCGCTCACTCGACCGTAATAATTATAAATACTCTCCAGCATCTCTCTCGCTCCATCTCGCCTCTACTCTCCAGTCGATGGCCTCTTCTCCTGTAGCATCACGATGGCCATATACACACTAGACCAACCACCGATGGCCGCGTTATGTAATTACGATTGCTTGCTCTCCCTGAGCGGCCGCCGACCGCGCGGAATCAAAGCCTTCTCCATACATACTAATTCGAAAAGAAATCGTTTTGTTTCTATTCCTCCTGCCATCCGAGCACACGATTGAACATCCCCGGTACCTGGAATCACAATGATAACATATATCTTCGATTCTTGGGATGGCGTAGCGCGGTTGGAACAGGTCTCGGAAGAAAAAAGATATAATGAAGAATCGTCACGTTCTCGGTATTGGAGTACTTCCTACGCGCGGGATTATACAATTGGATTAAGTGACTGCCACGCCATCAAACACGACAAATTGTCAGGAAATACATGCATGAAGTCGAGGATTCCAGATTGGCCGAACACGAAACCTCATCTTGCTCGAGCTAGTCTTGTCTTGAATATTAACGGTTCCGTGTGTAGGCAGTCTCCGGAGATGTCCCACGAGATTCATTTAAGAATTGAACCATCGCTGAAAAAGAGGAAACCACTTATGACATAATCACGCATTCTTGATATTTTACAACCGACCGGTATAAACTTGACTTGTTCCTGCGAAACCCACCCACTTCAAAAAATGAACTAGGACAGTAGATCCGTTCATTTAATACTCAATTTTAAAAAGTTAACAAATTATTTACAATTATATTTTACTTCCTTTCCTCAACTTCATATATTTTATATTGTATAATATAATTTATTTCGCAATTTTATTTATAAAAAAAAATCAATTAATTGATTGCGGGAGAGTTTCTAAAGTAATTTGGTATTTGAAATATGATTAAAAGCTTTTAGTAAACAAATAATAACGATTGAAAGGCTTTTAATATAACTTTTAATAGTATTTACCTGTGAGTGGTTTAGTTGGAAGGTGCAGTTGCCTTTATTAAATTGGAATAAGTTAGTTGCAATCTGAAATGTGTTTTGTAGTAAACGCAAGGTTGTCGCAACAGACATCTTTGCAATTATCTAAGTGAGTTTAAGAAACTGTGATTCCGTAGGAATAATATTAGTTTTCGTCATGTGTTTGTAGATGTAGCTTTTGTACCTGAAAGTTTTGATAATTAAACTAGTAGTGAAGCAGTTGGAAGAATCGCGTGGCGCCGAGTTGCACAACTAATTACTTAATTAATGCCCGTTTTGCTGGCAAAGTCGAATTCGCGGCGACGTATTGTAAAAGTAAATAGAGGTGGATCGAAGATGGCTTCCGCCGTGTTTGCGTTTTTGATGTGGGATTTGACGTTCCGATGAGATGTTGGTTATGATAATTAGGTGGAACCGGCGTCGACTGGTGCAGGATGAGGCGGGGTGGAGGAAGAGGAAAGACGTGGATGAATAATGCAATGCGTTCATGCATAGGGAATGCACGTGAGGTCGGGCCTTAATTTTCCAGGAAGGTGTCGGCTGAAGGTGGAAGCCAATATTATTTAAGTGCGGGTGAATCTTTAAACAAGTAGCAGCCCTTCCTGAAACTTGAACAGGGAAGAAGAAGACAAAAAAAAAAGCCTATTTATTTTTTGTCCTTCCACTCTTGGTTTTTTTTTTGTCTCGCTTGGGCCAAGTGTCAGATGTTCATATGTCGTGTATCCACTAGGGCATTTGTTCCTGAACTGACGTTCTCTGTGTTTGTTTTCAGAAACTGCAATCCATCGGAGAGGATTTCTGCGGGTTGGATGTGAACACGCCTTTGGGAGGAGAGCAACCCGTCTATGCGAAACCCGTGCTGTTGTTCAACACGAGACTGACGGCTGTCGCTGCGACCTCCACGGGCGACTTTACAGTCGTCTTCTTGGGCACCGCCACGGGACATCTCAAGAAGGTTAGTTGCACTTTGTATTCCCTTAACGACCCTCCCGTGATGCTGCCGTCTAACCGTTTCCTACCCCCTACTCCTATTCCTCTTCATCCTACACCCTCTAACCATCCACTCCCCAACTTCGTTCCAGTTCACCAATACTTTTGGAAATTGCTCCGCAGTCATGACAAATTGATCTAGTTCGGGGCTGTTTATGAAAGTATGTTGCGAACGGGTGTTGGCTGCTGCCTCCGCCGCATCCCGTCCCCATCAATCAGTTAGCTATGACAGCCGGATTAACTTACCAGTTTCTGTTCACTAAAACAATTCTAATGTCTATACAAATCCCGTCAATTACCTTCAAATAACCTATCTCTTATTATAAACAATAAATATACTTTGTGCCACCTGTCTGTGTGTCTTTTGATATTGCAATGGAGGAGTTATTAAAATCTGCAACAGAGTCGCTATACTTTACGAGGAGGTCGCTCCTCTTTTATGAAGCCTGCCCCCACAGAAATGTAAATACACACAGCGACGGCGACATCCAATTGCTGGGAATCCAGAAATGGCATTATTTATTTGCCGCCACTAGAAAAATCTATACTCGAACACATAAACCTACGTTTTATTAGCTCAGCCTCGTGAACAAAGTAAACTCAGGTACAGTCTAACACCTCACGTTCCTATTTCGCAGTTTCATTTATATCGGTGCACTTTGAGAAGGGTGTATCCATGAAGATTCGGAATGTTGCCAATATATAAATGAAATAGTGTCGACAGGATTGTCCCGCGGGGCTCCACTCTCGCAACGACTCGAAGCGATTAGTGGAGATGCGGATAATTAAAATGGGGGGATTGTTTACTATTGGGGGGAGGTTTCTCTCTTTCCTATATATCGCTAATGAAATCGATGCAATCGGAAATAGAGAACACATAGCCCGATGGCGACGTTTTTTTTTCCCTGTTGCTCCTCTTGATGCAACCTCTAATCAGACTTCTCGAAATCAAGCTCTTATTATCCGTATAACTGGAATATGTATATTTAAAGACGGTCTTTACCTCGTAAATATGTATGTTTGATGTTGATCTCCTCCGTACCGCTCATAGGAATAAATATCTTATTCAATTTTTATGCTCCCATTCGTTTATACAACTCCAAAATAGCATTCCATCGTTCGCCGCTTTTCGCAATCTTCAATTGTATTTTACTGCGCTCCCCTTAAACGTTTCCCTCAAGAAGCGGATGAAGAAAAGAAAAAAGTATATATGAAAGGAGAAAACCGAACGAGAGGATCTTTCTCTCCTCAATAAAAGAAGTGATTTTCTTCCGACCACTTTCTATACTTTTCCACAAAGCAATACATCATCCGTTTTGTGATCATTCCTCTAAAAAAAAAATATATATAATAATAATAATTCTCAGTAATACCAGCAGACTTTTGATCTTCGCCTTCATCTGCACCGCTGTATATTATAGCTATTAATGCATTAATGCATGCTATTTTACCGAGCGTACGGACAAAGTATCAGACTTTCCTTTAATGAAAATACAAGGATATAATGTATTACTTTTCGAGGCCTTTCTAGAGCGCATGGTTAATGATTCTTAATGAGATTGTGTTATAAGCTGCGGACTCCATTATGGCCCGTTCTTAGGCCGCTCTCTATTATGATTATTCTATTTATAAATAGAGAAACTGCTTGCTGCATACTGCATTATGTTATTACGTTTAAGCGATGCAGACCTATTCATCTCATCTCTTGCTGGACGACTATTTGGGTTAAGCTAAGCCACTATTGTCTTCCTAACTTTCAATTCGATCATATACTCCATTGTGATCCACAATTCAAGCAAGCATTACATATTTCCTACAAATATTGCAAATTATCAATTAAAAATATGATGCATAAAACTTATTTCTTCTTAGATCATTATTAATTTCAATAATTCGAGCAGATATGAAGAGAGTATCTTTCATCGGATCAAAGAGTTCTTCGTCTGCTGCTTCTCTTTTATATCTTTTGTCTTGCGTTTCCGATTTGCGCTTGATTGAATAGCGTATGGAAAGTAAATAAAATATTCGCAATTAAGAGACGGAGGCATTGTTTCGAAAAGTCTTTGATTAGAGGGTTGCGAAAAGTTTTTCGAGACCGGATGCGAAGGGCGGCGGCTCCGCAAAAATAAAACAACAAAAAACGCATCTCTTGTAAGAAAGAACAAGACTGCGGGTTTTAAAAAAATTCTTTGGATATTTACTGAGAAGAGCAAGAGGGAAAAAGCAAAATCAGTGTTTGAACATCGCGAGCCGCGTCTAGACACCATCATCAAACCCCCATCCCCGACCGCGTTATGTAACATCATCTAATTGTGCTCACACTCGCCTACGGACATTCGGATGGATGCGAATTGAGAGATAGAGAGAGAGAAAGAGAGAGGATTGATCAATTCATTTTATTGTTTGATTGTAATTTATTAGACGCGAGCCGTCTGTCCTCGTTTATTGAAATGACGGCACATCCGGTCTGGATGGCCACGTCGACGGTAACGGAGGCGGCTGTGACCTGTGATTCAAAGTAATTTCGCAGAGACAAGAAAATTGCTAAACAATTTGCAATTAATTCGGGTGGGGCAGGTTGTCGCGGGGGGTGTCTAAAAACGGCAATAACTTTAAAACGCTAAATCACGTAGGAAAGGGTAATTCCGAGCGAATGGTACAGTTAATTAGGGGGAGAAGCATCGCGCCTTCGCTTCAGAAGCATACCACCCCTAGGCTAAATTCAATTTAACGATTGGAATTAGTCGGATCGTATATACGCCGAGGATTATTGTTATCGACATACCTAAAACGCTCTTTCCTTATCCCATCGTTTTGTCCCTTCCACCATTTCTTCTTGTCCGGAGAGTAAACATCTGGCAAATAGCTTTCGACTACAGAAAATCTCATGCAAAGTGTTATTGAACTTATCCTATTTGTCAATTGAATGCTTTAGCAATAATAGTATAGTTAGCTCAAGAAATATCAAACGATCAATTCTAAATAGAATAAGTTTAAGTAAAAATATATTGACAGAAACAACAACTTGAGAATAATTTGACGTGAATTGTGATTTGTATAGAAATGGGGATTGAGAATTTGAATGAATGTAAAGTTGAATTTTGATAACAAAGCTATTGTAAAGCAGAAATACGAAAACATAGCTGTGTGTGGGGAGAGTAAACTGTTGCGATGAAACGACGATCAATTAAAATTATTAACGGACAATGAAAAAGGGATTATTAATAATGGAAGCTGGTGGGTGTAATGGAATATGGGCCGTGATTTTGATTGAAGTCGCTTGATTCCGCGTCGAAACAATGGATTTGCGGGTTCCGCGGCGTGCATTTCAAGTGTAAATGATAATTGGTAATCGTTTCCATGCTGAAAATTAATAGGTTACATACAACGCACATTCGGATTTATTAGCAACATATATATTTATATATCTGTATGTGTTTATGTGTATGTATATATATATATATAGAAATCTATATATGTATGAAGGTATGCATTACAACGAATTCGGTGATTTAATTGGTGGCCCGGAAGGGTAATAATCAATGATGATTAGGGATGCGTGGGCGTGATTAATCGCGGAATCTAAACGGGCGTTTCGGACGCCGCGGCGGATCCGCGCCACCTAAATCACAGCCGCCTCGCATAAATATGTTTACATGGATTCGGTGTAACGGTAACGGCAACAACGGGAAACAAACCGAAAAGACACAAAACGAAAAACAACCCCATCCGCCGTCCACATTTGCACCGTGCAAATCATAATTTATATTTGCGAATGTTTTACAAACGTGCGCATCTATTACACAATATATACACACATACACACAAACGCACGCACGCACACCGTGTGCACTTCATAAATTTGTAGGCATTTTTATGTGCGCTCTTCTCTCGTTATATATACATATATTTTTTTTTTTTGTACATTTTGCTGTTTTGTTTTTATTTTTCGGTCTGCGCCCATTTATTTTTATATCCGCCTCCCTTAATATATATATATGTATGTTTTTTTTTTCTCGCGGGCTGGAGGGGTGGTGTTAGGCTTCTGGGGGGTGGATGAGGGCTGGCACACGGGACGGAACGAAAAATCGTTAATGCGAAGTGGATTGCGTAAGCCCGACGCGCGGCCAGAGTGAAAATAATGTTTTCCCATTTCGCAATTGTTGACACGGTTGCTCCGAAAAAGGCAAACACCTCCGTCGGAACAGGTTTTAATTAATCCTAGGTTATTTATTACATTCATATATACATATATAAACAAGAAACGCTACTTTACCATATTAAAATATAAACGTACTTTCCTCGCAAACATCCGCAATAATCTTAAATTACTGAAATTAGATCTACTATACTCTTATTATAATCCTTTATAGTTTACACTATTAATGATCATTTTCTCTAGATTGTTGTATTTTACTCATTGAAAATTTCAATTTACAAAATAATAAATTCATAGGACAAATTATCTTAAAGGTTAAACATTTCTTTAAATAAATGATAATTATTTATGATTTTTTTTATATTAATTAGGATTGAATGAAATAACATTTGATTTATATAAGTATAAAGGGATTTTGATGTGTTTTGGAAATTGTGATTATTATAGAGGTATGAATGTGTATAATTTTTGTTTTCCTTTATACTTTTGTGTTCGTTTCACAACGGGGCGCAGGGCACGTATGAGAGTTACGGGTAATAATTCTTTATGGGCGATTTAATCTTATCAACGTGCGCAGGCTTTCGTTCGTCCGAAAAAAAAAGAAGGGCGAAGGGCAAAAAATGAATGTAACAAAATGGCTGATTTTTTTGTTGTTGATGGAATGAGTGTAATTAATAAGAACGTATCGAGAGGGAACCGATTAAGTTGGTGGTTGATGTCGATGAAGATGTGGGAGTGGCAGAGGAGAAGTATCACTTGGTATGTGTATGTGCAGGGCGCGCGGAAAGCGAACAATATGAGTATTTCAACATCCAGTACACGTAGACCGTAGGAAGTATAAAAGACAAGGAAAGGGTGTGAATAATGTAAGAATATATTTCGAAATGGCCCAGCAAAATGGGTAGCGAATCTAAATTGTACGTTTTTACTGTTCCCCAAGTCAGTCCACCCGACCCAAGTCGACCCCTCTTTCACCGTGAGGAGGGAATGGTTCGAATGGAAGGATCGAGGGGAGGAGGAGGAGATGGCGATGGTGTATCTTGATATCCACCCAGAAACGAAGCTAACAAGCTAAGCTCTCTAGCATCGAGCAACGGTTTCGTAATCGTCGATGGCCGCATCCGCGAATTCCAGACAATAGGTCATCTCCATAACTCTTGAACGCCTAGAATACGTGACGGACGAATGACCTCGCATTAGAAAGTGATAGACCTCGGCGAAGCGGAGCACTTATCGCCATCCTCCCATGCTACCGCATCCATTCTTCCTCGCAAGAAGAACGAAACAGAAACCGCAAAACACGTAACACCTTCTTCCTAATCGGGAATTACACGAGAAACGAAATCAATCGCCTCGACGAGACGAGACGAGTCCAGGAATCAACGAGCCAAGTCGTTAGCGTCGCCTCTTTAGTACATTGAAAACGCAATTTGCGCCACATGATCCTTGATCAAAGCAAATTCATGTATGTACATATGTATACTCTGAACACACACAGTAAGAACGATCAATTCAATGTATAAATCATTAGACCCAATTAATACACATAATCATATTACCGAACACTTTGATTTTGCGTAAATTCTCAAATCATTAATATCGCAGATGTATTCAATGCATTGCTTCTCAATCAAAGACACGAAAGTAGTGAATCATTACTTTCTAAATTACATCGACTAATTTAAACTACTCACCCAATTGTCTTGATAAAGTGTTAGTACGTTTCTATTCTAAAGGATAACCACTTTTGCAGTGAAAACTGTTATTGATTATCGAATCGAGATGATAAAGTACACCTTGGTTACACCAGATAGCATAAACAGGGCCGAGCATAGTAGAGATAGTACTTTATGCTGAATGGGCTGTAACCACGAAGTGTTTTATTTTTGAAATTATCTCCGTCCATAATTCACGTTGCGTCCTTTTGTCCACGCGTGAAATATTATCGCGTTTTAATGCGGTCTTCTTCATTTCCAAAATCCCCGACAATTGCCTTCCCGCCCCTCGCGACGCTCTATTTATTTGCGCAAACAGAACGAAACCTCCCGCCTTTATTAATTAAATATATTATCCGCTCCTCCCTCGGAAAGTTCTTTCAAATACCCCTGGCTTTCATCCGCACGAACCAATCAAATTTAATTAAACATGTTCTCTTTTGTTCCTTCTTTATTTTGTCGGTATTTCTACTACCTCTCTTTTTCTTCTCCTCTCCTGAAGATTCGTTATAGATTCTCAAGTATGATCGAGGCGTTTCTCTCTAATGCGTACATCCTGTTCGAATCGAGGTTGGCGTCTCGTTTCCTCCTCGTGCGTGGCATTAACCGAAATCAATAAAGCGACCAATAAGATAGTAATGCCTCTTCGACACTAATAACAACAGGCATAATCATAATTGAATATTCGCGCAGAGCGAGTTGTCAGGTTCAATTAAATATAGTCCTGCTATGCAAATCAGCGATAAAAGCTGTATAAAATAACGAAAAGAAAATAATCCTGATTATTAGTTTCCTACTTTTATATAAAATTTTTAATGATTTTACTCAGTTAATAATGTTTTTTTTTTTGTTTGCTATCTCGTGTTTCATTAAATAAGATAGAAACTTTTTGAAATGAGAAATCTTACAATGCATTTTCTGAGCTGACAATAAAAAGAAATCGTTCAAGTAAAAATGTTTTCCAAGTAATCAGCTTAACGACAAACCTGGGAAAAAGGGGGGTAAAACTTTTTTGTTTTTTTTTGTTTCGTTTTATTATTCAATGTAATATAAAATATGTAGCTAAATGGAAAAAAAAATTAAAATTGAAATGAAAAGAAGAAGAAAAATTAAAAGTGTGCAATCTCCGGGAAACTATCTCACAGCGATGATTGATGTTAATTATTTACAAATGAAAGTAGTTTCAACAGCTTGTAAGAAATTAGAGATACAAAACGCAATGAAAAGCGAGTCCGTTTCCCACATGATATTATATGGTATAATTCATATCCGCGTGTGAAACAGTTTATAAAGTACAAAGGGAAACATTATTATATTACTTGTTAAGCGCACTGGCAAAAGCGTGGACGTTTTCAAACAATATTTCAATTAAGTGTGGGATGTGTATAAAGAGCACACGTCGGAAAATCGTTGTTTACACATAACATGAATTCATATAAAATAATTAACGAGTTTTCTTTGTGGTAGAAAAACTTATTTTTAGAAATTTAATTTTAGAAGAATCTCGATGAAAATTCAACAAAATTAATCAATAATATTTTTATTTGCGACTCGTAAAACTAAGTTAAGAAACCTCCATGTGAGGAGCATTAAATACTGAGATATGGTAGGAAATGAAACACGTTACAATGATTTATGTGAAATGTTAATACAATAAAGAACGCACTGGGGAATTGAATTCTTAAAATAGGAATTGCCTACATGCAAAGTTCCGGACTTGCTATTTTTTTTTATACCACACTTCCTCTTGGCTTCATTCCTTAATATACGACCCAAAGGAGAGCAAAAAGTTGAAATGAAAAACGTATCCATCAATCAGCGTAAATTTTGGAAATTTCTTCTATGAATCAGGGTTGTTATTATTATATAACTTGAAACCATACCATATTTTTATTTAGATGATTAATGGGGGGATTTAATTTTGTAATCGAAATTGGATGAAGGTTAATATTCAGTGGAGTTTATAATAGCAAGGCGGATTTTCGGGGAAAGGCTGTAATAAGATTGTCGGAGTAATTAAGTGAATGCATGTTTACTTATTTGATGTCATAATCCTATGGGTGTGTGTGTCTATATCTATGTGTGCGGGGGCGGCTTTTGTGCGGCGCGCAGCCATCGGCGGAGCACTAAGGAGGTAATTAGAGAACTATAATAGGTGAAATTTCAATGAACAGTTGTACAAACAGATACGAAGTGAAATGCAAACATAATAACATTATTACAATTATATGAAAATGACACCTTTGTTGCATTAGTAACTGGCGGCGTTGTATAGACTTCCGCCCCCGGCTCGAATAGCTTCCGGTGGCGGAGGCGGCTGCGGCTCACGGCCTCTCTCTTTCTCCGCCGCCATTAGATAAATCTACTGAAACCGCGTTTCGCTCCTTAAGCCTTCCTGAACCGTTCAAAAAGACCGCGCCGATAAGCGCGCCCCCTGCCGCCGCCTCTTCACATTTTTTTTTTGTTGCTTCTTCTTCCAAAACTCAATTTACGCCGCCCCCGACGCCGTAATAGAAAACTTGATAAAATGTAGATCGGACGTCGAACCAAATTTCATTAACGTTCACCGAGAGATAAAGTGTGTTAATTATCTTTTTTACCATCGCATTCTATATATATTTTTTGCTCTTCTCCCTTTCACGTACTAGACTACGCAGCCCTATCTCCACCCTCGTAAATGTATTACAGCACTTTTGCATCAATCACATTACGCCGTCAAATATAAATTCAAATTGCGATTGTTCGAGAATTTTCCGGAGACGGCGCCGTCCCTTTTAATTAAAACAATTAGGGGTGGATGCAAAGGTGTAATTTTGTTGTTGAATTGCGGTCGCGCCGGGTGGGTATAATGAGGCGAATTTAAATAGACGGGCTTGCGGCTTCTTCGGCCGCAATCAGCTTAAGGGTGGAGGAGGGCCCTGCGCGTTATTAGCCTAGCCTCCCCGACGTCCATGGGCTATGAGCCAATGAACCTCTCCCGAAATGCCACCTTAACAAGGCCAGATATCAGGGAATTCAATGGAGCGCGTGCTCGAAAAATGAACACCCCCCGTCCCGTCGAGGGCGTTGTGTGGGTGCAGGTTGGAGGGTTCCTTCCATCCCTCCGCAAACAATGTCACATTAATCGAAACAAAGTAATATCGATGGGCCCAGGAACACCTAACAGAATGTTCGCCCCTCAAGTTTCGACCCATGCTATTACACCACCAGGACTCCTCTTCATTCTTCCTCCTCGCTTTTTAAAAACAACTGTCGACTTAAATGAACTCCGCACGGCACGCCATCATCCCCCTCGCAGAATGTATACACACACCCTCCAAATCCAATATTAAATCTAATCCGAGGCCAAACAAACTCCCTTAACTAGAGGGAACACTCCATAGACGCACTTACCAAACTTCATCTTGTAAAGCTTTTAGTGAGCGCAACAAGGAAATCGCTCATTGCCATTTACCGACGAGACAAAAACTGGGTATCCACGATAAGCCTCAACCTATTCCGAAGATTTGCTAAGCTTCGGAGAATCTCCAAATACATTCATTTAGCTTTATTATCAATCACATTACTTTTTTGTTTTCATTGAAAAATTGAGGGTAATTTGCTGCATTAAAAAAAATATATGTGAAACTATTTAGTTGAATTGTTTTAAGTATTTAAGATATTTTTTTTTAGAATAATATTTAGGGGTGAATTGTGGAACAGAAATATTCCAATTATAATTAGGAGTGTTGCCAAAGCGAAAAAAGAAAAAGAAAGAGGAAGCGGAATAAATAAACCGAAGGGCGAGTAAAACCGGACATTTGATAAATGTAATTGCAAAAAGTGGTGTGCCACCTAAAGCGGGTGAAATCTAAAAGCTTATCGCGCTTTTATGCCCTGGCTCTCTCTATCTTTGTAGGCATTCCTTTTTTTTTTATCGTGCGGCATAATTTCTGTTTAGATCACAGTTGGGCAGAAGCCAAAATGACGGTAATAAAGAGAGAAGCAAGAGAGAGATGAAGGGAGGAAAAGAAAGAAATGAAGGGCAAAAAAAATTGGACTTCGTGAGTGGTTCCTCTCCTCTCCTGATGAGAGCAAACACAATCCATTCAGTCACTCGCTGCGAAATTGGTCCGCGAGCGTAGATTTATTGCGTTCAAGCTGACTGATCGACCTATAATATAAATCAGCTCTTTCGGTCCATGAGAACAAAAGTTCTTCGCGCTAAAATCTCACAGGCACCTGTAATTACCCCCCATATATTTTCATTTTCGTTGCCTGCCGCGATTCCTGCCGTCTGTACTCCTTCCATTTCCTCCTCCTCCTCCATCACTTCTTCGTATTCTTTTTTTTTTTCATTTCTTCTCTTCACCACCATTTATATATTTTGTAGCCCTCCCACGCACACACGAAATTGCGTAACGAAATTTCTTAATTCGATTTTCCGGGGCGGCGGCTGCGTCGGCGGGGGGAAACATTATTAAAACAAATTTGACGGCTTTCGTGGAGAGTTCTGCTGTTTCGTTCAGGTTGTGTATATATACATTTTTTTTTTTTGGTTCCTCGCCGCCCCCAGCGTGTGTGTGTATTTCGTTTCGTTGTTTTCGGTTCCCCATTTCAAGCGGTGATCAATTTCAATCTTTGACAAGACAATTTCATTACTCTGCTAACAAATGGCCGGGCAACGGGAACGAAACCCGGGAAAAATAGATAGATATATATAGAGAGAGAGAGAGAGATGTACGTATTGTGAAAATGAAATAAAGAGAGTATTATAAATAATAATTCGCCGGTTTTCACAGTGAGGGCGGGGGTGGCGCGCACTGTAATTAAGATTGATGGCGGTCGAGGGCCAAGGGTCCTCTTGACGGGGCTGCGTCTATTTTGTTGCTTTTTAAAAAGGGACATCAAGTATTAAGAGGAATCTCTCTTCGTAGAGGCATAACTATATCGAACCTCTGGGGCCCTCATCTGTAGTACGAAAAATATTTATGGCACCGAGGGGACCACCCGCCCCCAGTCAAGATATTAAATTCTATATTGAAACGGTCGCATTTGTCTCCTCTTCTAGAGAATAGGGGATGAAGAAAAGCTTCCTAATTAAAATAACGAAAATGTTACAATATTGCACGCATACATATTTACAAACAAAAAAAATAATAATAATGCGCACAGCGAATTAATGCTAGGGGTGGTGGCTTGTAATTTCGTGTTTTTACTGCCGGACGAGATGTCGCGCTTTTTAATGGGCTTTCAAAACTTTATGACTCATTTTGTTGTTGTTCTTTGCTACGACGATTAAATGATTCAAATTAGGCTTCCCTTTATTTTTTTTTTACCCGTCTCCACCGAAAATAAAAACCGAGGCAAATAGAAAGAAAACTATCCTCAGGACATGTAACTGACGCACATTTGGGTCGGCCGCGCGCTTGAACCGCCCAGAATACAAACGTCGTAAAAGCAGGGACTAAAAGGGAGGACGTGGAAGAGCGGAAGGGAAGAAGAAGAAGAAAAAAAAGGGCTAATAGGCACCCAGAATTTCTAGTGTTTCTCAAAGTGCACGGGGACGCAAATCATAAGGGAACGTGATACGGAGCCAAGCGTTATTACTTTTCTGCTACACGCGCCCTAACATAAAGCGACATAAAGAAACGTGGCGGAGGGAAGGAATGGAAAGGAAAGGTAACAATGAAGACGGGGAAAAAAGTAGAAGATTTTAGTGCCTTCCACTGTACTTTTGTTGTTCATCACACTAAAACAAAACTGAAAATAACTACAACTTAAATGGAAACAGCGTCTAACTTTTTAATAAGATCTCATTAAAAAGTTATTACAATGCATGTAACAAATTATCAAATATAAATTTATTAAAATATTTTATCTTTACTTTTAACAAAATTGGAGGAATAAAAATATGAAATTTTGCAATAAAACAAATATTCAATATTTGAGGAAGTATAATTATCAAAATGGAATCGAAACTAAAAGAGCGAAGAGAAAAAATATAAAAGAGAACGAACGAATGAATAAATAAAACAATGTGAAAGTGGGTGGATGCGTGAAAGAGGGAGCAAATTGCAATCTATTTTTAGTGCTGCCGGGGCGGCGACACGTTACGTAATAATTTTTATGTGGAACGAAAAATATATAAAAAAAAACACATGCATACAGGGAGAAGAGACATAAGCGTGTTCGCGTCGGCGAATGCAAATATAAAGAGGATTCCTGGGAGATATACGATCCGGTGCGAAGGATCATGAAAGGACTTTGCAATTTCATTCTAATTAAAATAACAGCCGTCGCGTTAAAATTAATACCGTAATTAACCGTGAAACAGGACGGGAAAGAAGATATAGAAATAGTATTTCCAGTACTATTTGTATCTGAATTTTGATATGCGACAGATGTCGCTGCAGTAATTAATAAACAATACGTCAAGCGATGCGTACACTTTTTTTATCCTTTCAATCGTTTCTTAATTCTATTCATCGAAGACGTTGCGAAGATGAAAGAAAAGAAAACTAATTATTTCGTTCTTTGTTGAATTAATCAACAACTTCCATTAATTACTTAATTAGTTACTGCTTTTCATTCATCCTTGAATCGGTTTTTAACTTCAATAACATTTTTTGTTATGATTCTACAATTAATATCGAAATAAATCCAATATTTTCAACTATAAAAAAAACTGTGATTATTGCAATATTCATATTGAAATTGAAAAAAATTCTAACTATTAGTAATAAAAAAAATTTATAATATTTTCTTAAGAATTTTAATTGGAATTTTATATGTTGATTGTTAGATTTGCTGAACCCGAAATTGGGTGAAATGTGAACAAGGATTTGGGTATGCGATGTGCCAGAAGCGTCATTTCGAGCATGAAATATGGTAATTGCCTGTTCTCGGGATCCGATGAGGCCGTGTTTTGGGACGTACGACTGCCGGACTGGATTTTTAATCGGTTTATGGCATTTCACATTTGTATTTCAATACTAATTAATGGGCGATTTGCAATTTTAAACCGAAGCGCTTAAATCGCTGCATTTACCGACTGACTACATAAGTTAATTATGACACCTCTGTTCGATTCATTTCCATACAATTAATTTCCAATTGAATCAATTTTCGTTTCTCACTGTTTTATCCACGTTTATTATTATTTTTATTTTGTTTACAATTCTTTTTTGCGTTGCGTAATTTGATTTATAGCGTTTGAACGACGAGATAAATACGGAACATTCCGAGTGGGCACATGAATATGTTATATAACAATATGAATGGTTACGACCGCGGCTGGCGATGTTTGCTCGGATGGTTATTAATGAATTGCATGTGGAGAAGTTCGCCTACTCGGATATTAGTATTGTTATTAATTGTGGCCTAAGCTGTGTACCTAAGATGCGTTGCATCCTCCAGGATGGATGGATATGGATGGATGGATCAGCTGCATCGAGTTTTCCACTCGGAATGATCCGAGATCTTGATTGTAGAACCACCGCGTCTGATTCATATCATTAACAGTCTGGTACACATTTGTTATTAAATTCGCTCCTCTTCTCATCCATTCTAATTTCCCAAGGTTTCCACCATCGGACGAATCCAGGTCCTGGCGCAGCGAAGATATTCCTCTTCGCATATATATATTTTTTTCCTTGTTGTTCACTTTCTCCACTACCGTTTTAGCAATGGTGGGAAAAAAGCTTTACCGGCGTTAGTATATGCACGAATTACATTTCCCTTTGATGTCTGTTTATTTTCGGAGCGTGCGAGACCTTTTTTTTTACACACACGAGGAAAACGTAGGGAGAACATATTTATATAAACAAAGCAGCGAAAAACAAAAAAAGAATCGAGAAATAACACGAGTGAGCGACATTCATTCTGTTCTTTGCGCATTTCCCAGCCGCGAATTAAACAACAGCGCGAAAAGGGGAAAACTTTCCGGTTACAAAAATTGTATTCATCCCACACGGAGTGTACATAATTCCAATTAATTTAACTTACGCCAATGTGTTTTTTTGTTGTTGTTTTCGTTACACCTGGCAAATGTAGTTCGAACCAATCATACAAATATGGATTGGATTGGATTTTCCGAATATCTCATAACCAATTTTGTAGGATAATACAGGATTAGGAAGTTTAGTTCATTTCAGAACAGCGGAAAAAGCTCAGATGGAATAGTAATGTTGAAATTGGTATTTCATTATTAAAAGAAAGTTGCTTTGTAAACCGTAAAATTTAATACAAGACATAATTAATTTAAAAAAAAAATAATTAAGCAATTAATTTACTCGTTTATTTAAAAGAATAACTTTATAATGGAGTTGAGTAAATAAATGGAATTGTGGGAATAAAGGATTATGTAAGTTTAGTTTAGCGAATCTGTCTCAACTGGAAAATAAACTGCAGCGTATAAAAAAGTTGAGGGAATCGCTCATCCTTGAAGTTTCCTTTAAATATATGTGTTTCGGTATGACTAGTATTAGTTCGTATTTTTCGTTGTATGAGAAATGTAGTTGAGTCTGCTGCCCCCCAGGAATCTGAAGAAATGTCGCGTGGGATGGAAAGACCGAAGGCAAAGTTATATACCCGAAGAGCAGAGCTCGCAGGAGTATTTATTTCATTAAACGAATGTTGTCGTTCGGCTGCAGTTATTTCCTTTACTTTGTCACCCTCCTTGCGGGATCTCACCTTCAGTTGGGGGTGCGCTTTGAGACATTAATCAGAAGGGAAAGGTGGTGCCGGAGAAAGAAGATAGAGCGAGACAAAAAAAAAAGAAGAATTGGTGGAATCAGTCAGTGATTAGATGGGTTTTTAATACGCAGAAGGGCGGTCGATCATTGGTGGAAAGGGGACGGCGGTGGCACATTTCATTTTACTGCAGATAGAAGTCGTGTTGTCGAAATAGGATGCGCCGATGGAGAGAGGGTAGTAATGAAAGTTTCATGAGTAATTCCGAACTTGAAAATGACGAAGCGTTCCGGAAGGGGGTGGCGGCGGGTGTTAGCCCTTCCTTTTCTGGCAGCAGCTGAAATAGTTCCGTTGACACTTATTCCCGCAAATAAATTATGCACACTTTCTTCTTCAGTTCGGTTTCTGTTTCGAGCGACCAACCCTTTTCCCGTCAGTTTTGCATTTGTTTTGCGCCACGAAGGACACAACACCTCCCTCTCGCAAAACCCCGGTAAAGCTAAAGCCACCCCGACGGTCGGGATAAGCTCGCGCGGAGAGGGGTGGGCTGGTCAGGACTACTGACCGCACAAATTACCGGCCATATCTCGCGAGCCTGAAAAAGCCTGATATTGCAACTAAACATACACGTGTTTCACATCAATTATTTTATATATCGCTCGTAAAATGGCCGTGTTTCCCGTTTTAATGGGCCCTTTGCTATATACCCGCTCTCGTACATGCTTTGCACTGTATAAAATGGACGATGGACGTCACTAAACGACGATACATTTCACCGGGACGTAATTCATTTTTGTGTGTGTATGTG
>NW_017100091.1:437185-493207 GCF_001412225.1 Nicrophorus vespilloides | reverse complement strand
CTTGGAATTCTTCAGAATCCAATTAATATCAAGTTTATTTTTGCACGAGAAAGTAATTTTCAGCGAAGAATTTACATAGCGCGAGATGAGGTTCTCCTAATAAAATCTCACTTCTAAGTAAAACTCCCTTAATGACTTTTACATGGATACACATACATACACTTCGCATCTTGATGATTTGTAAAGAGAAACGCGATTTGATAATTACAGGTATAACAAAATGAAAAGTAAGTTTTAATTGGATCACGTAATTCAAATATTCATGCTTTGATTCGATCAAAATATTTTTTCAAATTTTTATATCTATTTAGTTTAAAAAAAATATAAATAAATGACCTATAGATGCTTGTGTAAATCGCGTCTTGTGTGAGGATTTAGATCTCCGTCCAAGCGATTTGCATCTCCTTTCCCTCTACCTTTTATTCATCCTTTCAGCACCTGCATTCCGAGCAAAAGGATAAATAGAACGAAATACGAAATCTCGGACACGGGTTATTTCCCTGCAAGGACGAAAAATATTCTTTAACATCGAATTCCGTTATTCAAAAAGAAATTTTCTTTTCCGCTCAACAATAATTAAAATATGAAAAAACCTATACGAATATATTTCGTAATGGGAATACATTTAGTTGGGGAATTGCTTTCAATAATTAATTGGGATTGGAGTAATTAAAAAACAATTTCCTTTTAACGTGTGTAAATCAATTGCGAAGGATTCGAGTAAAAAGCGTATATTGGTGTATTTCCCTAATGGAGACAATGAAGGGTGGGTGGTTCCGGAACGCTCCTCGGTAATCCCATTTAAATGCACACGTACACAATCTACGCTCATTACGTCCTCCCTTCGGCCCTAGCGGAATCATTAAAAATGCAACTTTATCTTACGACATGCATTACGTAATATTAGGGAGCCCCACGGAATTCTTCGTCTCGTTTCGCGCACTCCGAGCAGTACTCCTTAAAGATTTCACTGGAACCTGACGGAAGCTCATAAAGTATATAGTATATGGAAGCTAAGCTCTAAAATTCAAAGACATATTTTTGGATTATTCCAAACGTAAGAAAAAGGAAAGGAAAAAGCGAGAGAGAAAGAGAGAATCAACACGATGTGAAATAAAATTTCATATTTACGATTCTCAAATAATAAAGCGGAAAAAGAAAAGGTAAAACGAAATGAAACGTACTTTGCGAGCGGCTTTGCAGAACGGCTGCTTCACTAACTTTTTTTTTATTTTATTATTTTCTTATTTTTTTTTCTGTTGAGCTACCGAACATTTTTGTTTCGAATTCCTTTGCGAAATTAACCGGATGCTGTGTAATCCCCCGGTTTAGAGGTTGTCCACGTTCACTGTTTGCTTCAGTTTTCTGTTGATTTACTCGTAAACTATTAAACCATACAGATTAAATTTCAATTAATAATTCGCTGTATATTGGTCCGAGCATGCATTGCAACCACGATTATATTTGTTGTATCTATTTTTATACCACGTAACATGGATTTCCGAATGTAAACAAAAATGCAGACATACACGTTTGTATTTCATACTGAAAAATTACTTTATTCTGAAACCAAATAATTCTTTTAATCTTAAGTGTTACGTTTGATTTGATTGTGCTGATTTTTTTTTTGTGGATTTGGGGTTGAAATAATTTATTTTCTGGGGAAATTTAGTTTTCTGGGTGGATGCAGACATACACGTTTTCATTTCATACTGAAAAGTTACTTTATTCTGAAACCAAATAATTCTTTTAATCTTAAGTGTTACGTTTGATATAATTGTGCTGATTTTTTTTCTGGATTTGGGGTTGAAATAATTTATTTTCTGGGGAAATTTAGTTTTCTGGGTGGATGTGTTTTGGGTTAGGGGTTGAATGATATTCAGGATGGAGTAGTGACTTCGTTTATTTGGCCGACGCAAATTAGCCGGTTTATGATTCTTTGAATTCGACCCTCCCTGCGTCGAGTTTTAATTGCTGTATCAAAGGGTACAAGGGCCGAAGGTACGCAGACCGAGTGTGCGTATTTTTTTCTCCTGCATTCAACTTGATTTTTTCCGTTTCAGTTTGTTATTTTTTTTTTCACCATTCCTCGTTTGACTTGGTCGTGATTACGTTCAACAGTAAAGCTAGGTGCATGGAATCGAGATTATGCTTACATAGTTTTGCGGCAATTCATTCGTTTGACATAATTGCAGTGCGAGCGTTTCCGGTTCGTTCCACTGTGCTCCTTGTTCTTGGAGCTGTGGCCCAAATGGAAGCGAAAACGGCCTGGATGTAAACGCAATATAGTTCTGTGTTGAAGGACAAACAAGGGGAATGCGCTCTAATTTCTGTTGTAGGGTAAAGGGTTTAATTAAAAACAGTTGGTTGGAAAGGCAACTGACTGATTTGGAATTGGATTTGAAGAATGCGGATCGCGCGATGCTTGGCGGTGGCTTTCACCATGCTTCTCGCCCTCTACTCGAAACAATGGGGGGATGAATGGGGATGAGCTATAGACCTCTGCGGCTCTTTATCCATCCTCGACAGTCGCGTGAAATTGAATATGAGAGCCATCCGAGAAGAGATGTTCACTGCATAGACAGTAAGTCAATTCATGTGCAACAGATTGAGCATTGAGGACGGAACCTCTCCAGTCTCTGGTGTCGCATCCACAGAGAAACCGCAGGTATTACAACACTCGCGCACAAACGAAATTCAAGGGGCAGGACAGGTCATGTTTGCATCCTTTCGGATCTGTCCATTCCATAGCTCCATGTGCGACCGAAAAAGGAAGGGAAAGATTACCATTTGCATTCGTTTATTTGTGAATTCCTTCTGCTGGACTTCGGAATAATTGCTTTGCGTTTGTTTGTTTGACTACTGGTACCGCTGTAGACCGCGTGATGTAATCGCGCAGCTCCCTGCACTTGTCATGCCCTTATTCAACCGCTGGAAAGGAAATATGCCCTCTCGTCGCGTCGGCATTATAATGCCTCATTGATATGTGTAGCATATGACGCACCTCACGAACGCTCCGCAACCCCGGGGAGGGCCAACGAAGCCCTTTCACACACCAAGGCAACCCTGCGAACCGCAGACCACCCTTACCCACTTTCGCCCTCACTATTCTATAAACCTCACCCAACAAATTCACCACTTTCTTCCTTCCTTTTCACCACACCACCATTGTACTCCCTCGACATCCACCTCTCTCTCTCCCTTTCCTCCCCCATCTATCCTATACACACCGACGACTTAACCACTCAAACTCTTCAAGAACCCATACACGCCGTTCCCAAGCACTCCTCACTAAATGAAATTTACAACAATTCAATTCATAATAACACAACCTCGCAAACATACGTATTCCCAACTATTCATTGATTACGTACAAACTCCTCCAGGCAAGCAATTTTATATAAAATTAGTTTCAACACAATATTCAATTCAATCACAAATAATAGAAAATAATAAAAAATAAATGCCACAAATAGATTCAGTATTACATTTGTTAATTTTATATTAATAAGCATACGTAATATTTTCGTAGCAACTTTATTATAATTTAAAGAACTACAAGTTATGTGAATGCCTTTATTAAGTGCGGATTGGAAGTGGATCATCAAGGATAGTACACAGCTGGTATAGCTCTTAGACTTCCACGTCAGGAGTAGCTTTGGCTCTTGGGTTTTATCGCAGGACACATGTCGCTTAATTGACATCGCTTCCATATCTTAGGATATATCCGACTCCCCCGCACAATGGCTGCGAGTACGCACAAGTGGTTCTTATTGGGATTGCGGAAGGAGAGATGTTTGGAACTGCTGAACAATCGGTGGGTGTTACGTGTGTGAGAGTGCGAACGACACCCGTAGCCGGCGCCATTGTCGAGTAGTCCCAACATTCGTAAACCTCTCAAGGGTGATTCTACCACCCCCAAGGACCTCCACCCTTTGTTCATCAACAAACAATATATATATATATCCTTCTCACTCAGTGTATGTGTATATATATATGGAGATATAAAAGGACTAGAGTGAATGAATATGTGAAATAATTTCAGCAGAATTGTCGTTCTTCCGGCCATTGAATTGAGCGGCGGGGCTGGTTTGCAATTAAAGCCATTCAGGCGCGAGCAATTTCGTAGTTTAGTAACCGAACTGTTTGCTTTAAATATTCATCCAGTGTTTTGCTCGGTTCATTAGGGCGACGCTCATTAAATAAATAATATTAATTTGTAGAAATTAATTTTATGTGAAACGGTTCTGCTGATGTTTGTCCGGCATCAGCGAATAATGCCACTCGCCCCAAAACTAACGCACGTCCACTATTTGCTTAACAGAATAAATAATAAAATATACATTCGATGTGTCTGCGGCCGAATTTATGCATGCCCTTTTACTTTATTTGCTTGCTGTTTGTTTGTTTGTAACATCCCCCGCATCCACTCACTCTTTTTTTTTGATTCCCGGTGTGCTTTATATAGATATTTTTTTGTTGTAAATTATTTTTTGTTGCTACAATTCCGTTCCCGTAATGTAAAGGGGTAGGCCAAAAGGGCACAAAACAGGAGGATGAGGGTTACAAAAAAAAAATAAATAAATATTGAAAATGAACCGACGATGCACGTATTTATTGTGCAAATGTGCAATTTGTGCCGCAAGTAAATATTGTATGTGCAGGCTACGTAGTCAAACAGTTTATATTTTTTGGTTTGGTTTGGTTTTTTGGCGTTGTTGTTGTTTTTTAGTTGTCGGACGTTGTTTGCTTTGATTTTCCGCTTTTGTACAATTAATTTGTGCAGTCCGGATTTGTGTTTGCATTTGGAACACTGACCGGAATATACAGAAAAAAAATAGTGACCAGTCTCTATTTTTTTTTTGCCCCAAATTGTTTAATAGTGCGTCTAACAAATTGTGTATTCAAAAATTTTAGTACAAAATAATTTTTGTTTATTGAATGTAACATGAGAAAAAAAATGATTTAAAAATTATTATATATATTACAATTTATTAGTTATAATAAAATTGATTGATTTCAAAATTTTATGGTTATTTCTTTAGTTTGGAAATAAATGTTGTATTAGAATGATGAAAACGTTTGAGAAGAGACTTTATGTGTATCTGGGGAAGTATGTTCGAATCCCGGCTTAGTTCTTGTGTTCATTAGGGCACGCGCTGCTGCGACAAAGTGAGAACATCTTCGCAGGAGATTAAAATTCGGTAATCTCAGTAGTAAACTTTCAGTTTTCAGTCTTGAATATTGCAGGACTACTGCTACATGACCTTTATGCTGCCTGGGGGTATTTAGGCAAACTTTGCTCCTCATGAATAACCATATCATCTTGAAATACTAATGAGATATGGTTGTAATTATGAAAGAATGCTGTTGTCGCAAGGGGTGGTAGGACGCTAGATGCGTTGGAGTTAATGTCTTGCTGAAATAATTTACGTTTTCGGAATTATCGTTATAAATATCGTTTGAACGTGAGCGGCGGTTGGGGGTTGGAGCGTTCCTCTTGTCTGCTTGATTTGTGCTTCTAAACATTTTGGCCTGTTGAAAATTAGGGTTGAGATTTATGGCGGTATTCCCTGGAGTCGAGTCGACAAAACCCCGCGCACACCCCCAAACCCAAACCCATACGCATCTACACGCACGCACATCATGTAGGGTGTTGTGATCACAATAGTCCTGCTCGCCTCCATTATTGATTCCGATTGAAAATAAGCCTGCAATATATTCAGCGTCAGATTAACCTCTATATGCACTTTCTATTCATAAAGTGCGTGTTGCAGTAATGGACTTTGCAGGGATTGTGCACGTTCACAATGGTTTTGCAACCCTCCAGAACGGCGTGAACGCTATCCCGATCACCGTTGATGATCTTCCGCCGATCGCTTTTAATTAAAACTCTTTAAAATCATCCCCCGTTTCGCGCTCGTACACATCCCAATTACAATCTCATCGTTACTATAGAAATTCTATTAAGCGCCCGAGGTGTAGTATCTGCACACAGACGGCGACGAAAAAAAGAAAATTACGCAATGCTGCGTGCTGGTGATTCAATTAACAGTTTAGGAAAGTTATGTGTGTGGAACGGGAGCTGCAGAAGTGATAGCGGAAGTTTTCTTCTTTCCTCTAATATGTCGGGATCGTCTTCAGCACGCTCGAAGAGTGTACGATTCAAGGAATAACATGAAAGGGAGAGGAGTTGTTCGTTGTTCACGTGCTGTATTGTAGTTTCGTAGATGTTATATTAGGTGTTGCTCAAACACCGCGCCAACCACCCCCCCGACCCGACCGTCTCCTTGTCAAACTTAACACGGCGGATTTGGCGCCGGGTCTGATTGCCGGGGGGCGGTCGATGGACCCCGTTTCTTATTTCCAATTTGCGCCCCCTTCATCTCTACCCCCGTGCGCGCAGGTTCTCATTCCTGCAATTGCGGTACGCCAAACGTGATACAGCAGCCTCCCGCCGTCGCTGTTCATCCTCCGAACCGCCCCCTGTTGTATTATACCTTATACCCGACCGCCACCATTGCTTGGTATGCAAGATTGGCGCCTTCATTTGCATTCACACAATCTCCACTCTCTTGATTCCCCGATGTTCTCAAGGTGACGCGGAATACGTTTTCTAATTACTTTATTAACTTATTTTTGCTTGATATTCATCTCGACGCCTCCAATAACCAGACGCCCGCAGCCAATTACCTCCGCCTTCAATTCTTCCAACACCTAACCTTTCGCAGCACCTCCAAACGAAAAGAGTAGACATCACCTTTTGACATCGCAATTCATTTGAAGCAATATCTTCACATATTAGTAATTTTCTCAGAAACTATAATAGATATAATTTAAAACTTCAAATATTTAAGAATCAATAGCTGAATTTATTGTAAAAGTCATAGTAATATCTTAGTTATTTCTTTATAGAAGTTGTCATCCCGCATAGTTACAATCATCCGCACCCAAAGTCCCCGTATGTGGTATGCCAGACGCGCGCGCCACTCCATCCTAATCCCCTATTCTGACTAATCTATTCCAAGACGAGATCAATAATCCGGAATGGCATCCGGTCGCGAATTTCTTCCCCGTTTGTCGTTTGGTTAATTATTAACCGTTAACAATAATTGATCGTTCAAATATTCGAAGGGGGTGGTGTTGGCGATGGCAGTTCGGTCCCTGCGACAGCCGCCGCCGGTCGATAATCGTGCCTTCTCCACCCCGCCCAAGGGTGTCCGAAAAGGAAGGAAGGATCCTCTCCCGTCCACCGAAACCCTAAGCGAAAACCCAAAATTTCCTCCTATGCATATCGATTCGAATATTCCGCTTCCCTGGTTGTAATTAGTTATGGAATGTGCGCTGAAGGCCCTTCGCGTTTCGCTGTTCACCTTGCCCATAAAACTTCCGCGTCCGGTCCGAATGACCCGATGTTTTCATGCAGTCATACATTTAAATGATCCGTTTATGCGCTCCGAAATGGGAGAATCGTGTTAATCTGACGCACTCACGAATATTATATGAAAGTGTATTCAGTGACCCGCTGAAATATTCAATAACTCACCGTTCAATTCCATCCAATTCAGAGCTCTCACCTCCAACAATCTGCTAAATAAAAAAGAGAGAGAAAGGGAAAGAATAAATGTACCGAGAGAATAGTAGAGAAGAGAACAGCGTTTGCTAATCATGAGCCATCACTTCGAACCATTTACCATCAACAGCCGAATAAATAATACAGATGCGCCGCCGCCGCCGTCGCCTCTACCTCCACCCCATGCCACCCTCTTAAATTAAAAATGCTCATCAAAGTTTCACGTCGCTAGTTTTACGGGCAAGTTCCTCCCCACTCGCCGTTCGCCGCCTCCCGAGGGGCCGCTTCAACTTTCTTTTCATTCACCATTAATTTTAAACGGGCATTAATCTTTCTCTATCTACGATTCATTCATATTTAATCTTAATCCCACTTCATCGAATCCATAAAACTATCTCGAGCTCTAGCGAATAAATACAGTTAACGCCGTTCCATATATCCATGAGATTTTTCAACTCTGATCAATATCCTGTTTGACACCTGCCATTTCTAACTAAACTTTATCTTAACCTGAACTTAACATATACCATTCCACGGATGAACCTTGCTCTAACTTAGCACGATAAATGTAACCTATAGACTAGACAGAATATACATAACAGTTTTTCGCTCACATAATTCATTTTAATGTCACTGTTCTATACATCTTTTATATTATATATTATTTATTTACATTGTGTTATCTTATTAACTAATAACATTACTTTATTGATCATGTCAACAAAACATGTTCTGAGTAAATCTGTTCGTTGAATGTAAACGATGCACAAGATAGAAGGAATTATGTTTTCGTTTCTTTTTGTGATTTATCCATCGGATTAAGTGGTTTTGTCCGAGCTGCTAATCCGCTCCTAAACTAATATCCCAGCTTGTCGGGGGGTGGAACAGAGTATGATGGTTCATCCTAAGCCCGAAATGAAAATCGGGAGAGCGGGACATACAGTTCCAGATGCGGCTAATAACAAAAATAAATTACGCGGCGCTTCCTAATGGACGGCAATTAGCAATAATTGATGTTCCGGTTTCGCGTTTACGTTTCCGTTTCGACATTGATTCTCGTTATTGCTTTGCTCATTTCGCTCCGTGTTTTCCTTCGCGTTACGAAATAAAACAAATGAATTGATTCTTGTCGACTTGTTTATCCTCGCAGCCAGAGGTAATCGGGTTGTAATCCTGGCTTGATTCCGAGACTGTAAACAGATGTACCCGTGTCGTATTACAGGGCTGGCAATTATCCGGTTGCCGGCACCAACTACTCCTTTCTTTCTTTCATTTGTTAAACATTGGAATCCTAGCATCGATCTCACGTTATATAATTAATCGTCATGTATCTGATTTATATATAAAATTGTTTGGAGTAAAAAGAGTAAGATTTTTAACTGGCAACTCGGAAAACGTATTTCATCTCGTTACAAACGGCTCCTTCTGCTGCTGCATTTTTTTTCCTGTTTCCTGTTAGGAAATGAATTCCAGTGAAATGCATTCTAGCTGCGGTCAAAGGTGGAAATTGGATACGCTTGAAAAATGTGCAAAAGCGGTGCTGTCGAGGGAGATAGAACAAAAACAAAAAGTTTGTAAAATTTGTTATTACAATAATACATATACACACACGCACTCAGTGAGCAGTTTGTTCTTTCAAACTGGTTTATATAATAACGTTCGTTTCTTATGGAAAAGCAGCCGCCTTTTTAGGAATCGAAGTAAAGTAGTGACATTCTGATTGAATGCGAAACCGAACTCTGACTACCAGTAAGCACTCTTTCACTCTCTATATATCTGTATATATGTAGTATATTATATATATATAAATATATATATGGTTTGCGGTGTATGGTTCAGACCGTCGTTTATTCGTTCTGCATGAAAGCAAACTCTATGATGTGCTCAGTGCACAGGGGTGCTCTTTGCTTCCCGAACTTGAGGCTCCTCTTTCTCCCACACACATACACACCCACCCGCACACTTACATTCGCATCGCTTCCAGAAAGCCTTGATCCTTCGAACAGAGCACAGCTTCAAACCCCACCACCCTCCCTGGAGCCCTGGAAAAATAAACTCACCACACAGCGTTTCCCGACCTAATACTACATCACCACCCCTAATCCAACCCTAACAAGAAAACAATATTATTTATATTCGACGATTTTATCGGAGCGTAATTAGGCCTGAGTGCATCCAGAAATTCGTGTTAGGTGTGTCCGGTCGCTATGTACACAATCGTAGGATTGATTTGTTTCTGTTTGTATCGACCTAATCTGGTGTTCCGATTACACACACATATATGTGTAGATACATACATACACCCACAAATACTAATGCAGACACCCTCTGGCTCGCTGATACAGATACTACTCATACACACTCACTCGCACTAAGGGCGATAGGGACAGAATGGCGTACTGGGAGGACGGCATGTTGTTCAATCAGGTGGAGACTGGTTATTCTCCAGTATCGTATGATTCACACAGAAATACTGGTAGCTTCCGGGGCCCTTATTGTTTCTGAATCTGGCAGGATGGAATGATGAAAGCAATTTCAACAAACTTTCCCATATACTGAAGGGGCGGCGAAAAAAAAAATATATATTATTACGTGATGCAACTGGCATTAAATATGGACGTGTTTCCGATTGATAAGATAATTACTTCTACAAATTCTATAAGATATTATCGATGATATAAATATTAATAATAATGGATTTATTGAAAAAGAAAAATTATTAAGTAACAACTTGCATTTGAGTTTTATTTCGTTGGTTGGAGTATTTGTCTTTGGATGAATTCCAAAATCGTGTAGACTGTGTGTACTTCAGTGGAACGCGTTTAAAGTGTATTAAAAAAAAGTATATCAATTTCGGGACGAGTTATAGTTAATCAATTTAGCGGAGGAGCGAGCAGTAGTCGTAAATTTGAAAGGTACGTGCTCGAAATAATCTTGCGGCGTAAATTCGGTTGCGATGAAGTCTACAAAAGCCACCCACGGATGGGTGGATTCCGGACAGGACCTTGGATTTCTTTCCTCGGGCATTATAAAATTGTTGTTCTGAGGGTTGGCTTGTTTGTTGGGTACGATGCGTTATTATGCAGAGCTCGTCGGGAGGTGGGAGCAATGTTCGTGCAGGATGCCGTTAGGTAACTCCTTCGGTCGCCTAGAGTAAGAGGAATATTTGCATCGCTGAAAAAAAAAATATGTGTGTATATATATGGAAAGGAAGAAGTAATTTGGTATGGCACGACGGCTATTTACGTTGACCCGCTAAATTCCATTGTAAGGAGCGTAATTTTCGTTGGTGGGTGGGAAATAGCGGCGATGCTCCTAAACGGTTGCCTGGGGAATAACGAGGGGTCGGGTCAGAACAGGTGAGGACCCCAAGAAATCTTATTACCACCATCGCTTGGAATGTAGCCTTATGCAACTGGGGGTGGTTGTACCTTCAACTTCAGCAGGGTTTGTTCTCGTTTTTATCTTGCAAGCTATCGCATGTCTTTATTTATACCAGTACACCTCCACACTTTTAACTCTATTAATCCTATCCTCCGGAACGAAACTTTTTCGCTGCAAATATAAGACATAAGTTCGTCGCCGGAGTTTCCCTTGTTGGGAACGAACACGGAATGATAATGCGTCAAACGAGCGATACGGTACGGTGTGCGGGTTTTGTGGCCGATTTCAAAGGGATCCCGACGAGAGAGAACTCTGCCTGGGCCCGAACCCAGGCTGGGCTGGGCTCCACTCGTCCCGGATCCGCTTCCGTTGCGCAATTCCGCAGACAAAACACGCGTGCCATTATTGTTATTATTATTTGCCACAGCCAAGACCGCACATAACACATTAACCAGAATGATATGTGCACAACTTCAGTTTGAAACTCGATGTGGATTTATAATATTACACATCTCCATAAATTCCTAATGACAAAAAATTACATAAAATCCTTTACTTCTCAGATATTTTTAGCCGGTTTCAATTTCGGAAACTAATCTATATGCTTATGAAACGGCGCTCCCCTAACTGCCAATTATTTATATACTTGCAAGGTGCGATTCCCTCCGCTGATCCCATTATCTTACCTCGCAGGGGGGTGAAACTCTAATCCTTCTCGAAAGACAAACAATTATACAAACTCGTATCAAAATAACTGAAAAACTCAAACACGCACGCTTCGACGGAGTTTATTATAGAAACAATAACAACAAAAATTGCCTGTTCTTCCATTAAAGCTACTGGAATGGACACGTTTTTCCGCATAATCGCATTTACAATAAACAAAACCTAAGTGAATATGCAGTGAGCGTTCAAATACAATACGCAAAGTCCACATATGCAATCCTTTACTAGCGAATAAATAATATAATTAATTCATATTCAAATTGCTGTGAAATTAGCGGCCCTTTGTGCGCACGTTCACATGCAAATCGGCCGTTTAACCGAACTGGTGGAACACAGAGATAGAAATAGATTTTGAATTTGTAAAAGAGAATGGGGCGAATATGGAATAAGGTGATGGTATAAAGTTCGGTTTATTAACTGGTCGGATTAAAGATTTACCAATTACAATCAAACGTCGACTGATCATCGACGCATTATGCAACCGGTAATCCGATTTCGCTGTAAATTGGAGCCCGCCCTTAATTAATTACAATCGCATTATCAATATTCGTGCATTGTACATTTGATTATTTTTTTTTTAATAACAATTTTTGTTTTGTAAACCCAAAATTCACAAGAATATAATAATTTTTGACCTGAAATGTGTGATCACGCAAAGAGGGTGGTCCAGCGTTTAATGTTATTTATGTGCGTTGCTTATAAAGCGTGTAACGTTAATTTCAGCGGAAATTAAAAACATATACCGCACACGTTTTCCACGGTTGACGGCTAATTTCGCTGCGGACTGAAAAACATTTCAAAACAAAAGCAAATTTCGCAATGGGACGATGCACATTTAGGGGAGAGAGTTACAGACGAACACTCTACTCACGATTTATTATTATTATTTTTTTGGTATGAACGTAACCAGGAAATCAAATGGAGAAAAAAGATATAATAGGTTTTCCCGTTGTTCATTATATAAGCCTGAAAATCTCAACATAAAATGTGCAGAATGTAAAATCTTATATTTTTTAAATATTGATTTGTGGTATGAGGTGATATGATTGTTGGTATTGAAAATAAGGAAGTTTTCCGATCGATAATAGCGTTCTACATTATATGGTTAGGAAGTAGCAATTAGTATCGATAAAGTTATTAGTAGTTGGACAAAAGTTTGTGAAGCTTGTATGTATGTGTTTGGCCGAGTATATGAACGGCACTTAAATGTAGTGGCATCAATTTGTTAGCGGAACCCAGAATTTATGCAAGGGAAACTGAGCCACCGGTGGCGGCAGTGGCAGCGGCGGCCCTTCGAAAACCCTAAACTAACTTGTCGCATGCTTCAAACGAAGATGACATTGACTTCGAGCCGGAATTAGTTGAAGCAGTTATCAAGCCCAAATTGCATATCGAGCTAAAAGTTCTTCAGGATAATGTGTACAAGCTGCATATGAAAACCCATTGACCGAAACGGTGCGATATATTAGATGATAATGTACATCCATATCCATATAAAATTCCGAGGTTTTTGGAGCGCGCACCTAGGCATCTCTTCAGATCTTCCTCTTGGCTTCCGGCTTCCGCCATCAGAATGCGATTATCGTAACCGCAATAATAATGATAATAATAATAACGAGAATAATGATCGCGCTTTTATTCGGAGTCTGCGATTTCATGGAAGGACGTGGATGGCTTTTGGAATGTCTTAATTGCTCCTCGTGGACACACCTCATATGTGCGTGTATTTCTATATATATATATATTTATATATACGTGTGCGCGTTGCTCTCGTTTACTTTTACCTCTGTTCATGGTGCTTTACTGATGGCACCCGACCCAATTCCCGGGCTTTAATTAATTTCCTTTTTTATTCACACTTTTATGAGCTTATGAACTGGTTACTGGGTAACGGCAAGCAGGCCGCCTTCATAGCAGCCATGGGAGTAATCAACCATAGCTGTAACATTGTTGTAACTAATTCCAGAATCCGAAACATCGCTTCGTAGATAAACTGCGGCTTTACATTTCCATCAGGACGTTACTACGACTGAAGGGATGAGGGTGCGGCTACCGCGCGGGGGTGGTTGCACCACCTTTCGCATTCAATTACGCCGTACGATAAATTCCATTATCAACACGTCCATTCCGCAGATTCTAACTACCCCTGCCTCCGGGCCCACATAAACCAGACTATAAACTCCGTATAAACATCATCAACTATTCACGTTACCAAAAGATAATTCCGCAACCAAATGATTATATCCAAATTATTATCGAACAATATTCAAGATTTAAAAGCAAACAGGAAATATATATATATATATATAGAGAGAGAGAATGAAAACTAAGAGGAAGACAAAAAAAAACAAATAAAATTTCATTAACCCGCGAAACTTCCCCGAAGAAATTATGAAGTTTTCATCGAAGTTGAAAATTAATTATGTTAATTACACCCGGTCCCGGGCAGACGTCATATAAACCGAATAATTTAATTTAATTTAATTATTATTGTCCTCAATAAAATTTTCAACTTATTAATTATTTATCGTCCAACCGTTTTGCTGCTTTAATTAAACCAAAGCGCAACTGTCCTCCTCCCTTACTTCGTTTATTGCGTAAAGTAGAAAAGTGCTACGAAATTTCAACGAAACTGGGTCGATTATATTTCGTGCTAAAATATATGTGTGTGTATGCAGATGTTGTTCGCCTCAAGAGCGAATATGAATATTTGATTCGAGTTTGCTTTATGTATTCACATATATATATATATATATTTTGCTCCACCATGAATTTATTTCTACATGCAAACCATAAGAATTCGCGAAAAAAATAATAAAATAAATATATGAAATTGTTTAATAAATAATTAGACTATTACCGGTACAATTCACGAGAATTATTTCCATCTCGAATCACGTATTCAGAAAGAGAAATAAGGACAATAAATCTATTCGACTTTTATTATTTTTTTTTATTCGTTTTATTATTCGATTTCCTTTCTCGCCACAATTTATTGAATTTTCACAAGGTTAAGGGCTAATTTAGTCCATCAATAACGTCAATTTATGACTCCCACCTCGAACAAGAAAAAAAGAAAACCTACAGGTTTCTTTTTGGGCGCGGTCAGGTCAAACGGAAGGTCCTTTCGATAACGTGGCTATAAAGTTATACAACTTTTTTCCAAATTTTATGAATGATGTAACTTTGATTTGGTTTTGTTAGAAGATATACATTTAGAATTATTATTAGAGTTACAATGGTATTTTTTGATGTTAAGTATAAGGTTATTATTTTGGTGAAACTGAAGTGGATTTTTGGTATTGATAAAGTGTATGGTGGTATTGGTGGGTATAAAATGATGGCGGACGGTGGTAGGCTGGAAAATTGGGATGGGCGGGGTCGTCCAGGTAATTGTATTTATAAAGGTATAAAGTCGATGTAAGTTTCAGAATGAATGGGTTAATGAATGCGGACGGAATGGGTTTTATAAAATGATGGGATCCTTTGTGCAGCTAAATAGTGTAATTTTATGTCTTGAGCTCTTTGGGATGGGGAAGGTTGTTGGCGGGTGGGCGGAAAAGGTTTCCGAAAGCGGGGAACGGGAAGTCACGTCATCTAATCTGGATTATGCGCCCCCTCCACCCTACCTTGCGTCTGCTGAGTCATGAATCAACCCTCGAAGTCACTTGGGAGTCCGAGCAGATTTTGCATCGCCCATGCATCCACTGGAATGATCCCACCGTCGACCCCTCGATATGTCCCCCCATAAATATCGGCAGATTTTTTAATTAACGTTTCTTCAGGTGGGGAAATAAAGAACGAAACGGACGGCAGGTGAATTCATTACAAGTGGAATTTATTGCACACGTTTTTTGATATCGCGAAGGATTTAAAACACACAAATCCACTCGCGATTTATAGTTTTTTGGGTCAATGGTACGTCTCCTTCCATTTATTTTTTTTCTCCGTAAAAAAGACAAGTTGAAATGGAATGAAGTCGAGCGAAAGCAGATTCCATCCCAAAAGCGAGAAAAATATATATATATATATAAAAAAACGGAGAAAGAGCAGAGGATGGATTATCCCCGCGGGTAGATAAACAAAACCCCACGCGCAAAATTATCTCACCGCAAAAATTACCGGGTAAAAAAAAAATAAGGGAAGAGATCAAATATTTCTCGCGTCTCATGAAACTCGGGTTTTCGGATCGATCCGAAATCAAATCCGCATTTCCCGAAATCATATTCGCGTTTACCGGAGCGTGGAAAAGTGGGGGGACCGGGGACTGCAGTTGAGCTGCATTAATTAGGGGCGGCAGAAAGGGATGAGTCCCAATGTCCGGCCGGGATCGGTCCGATCCGATCCGGTCCTACCGTCGATTAATATGCGGCCCGTAATCAAATCAAATCATTTCGATAAAACACTTTGATGTTGGGAGGGTTTAATTAATTTTAAATTGAAATTACGCGCCGCAAACGGAATAAAATAGGTAATTTCCAAATGTGGCTGAGCTGTTGTTACTCTGACTCTACTGCAACATTCCCTCCTTTCCACTTATTAAAATCGCTTCCTCGCAGCTCCTTTTCGGGGATCCGAAGCAATTAAATTAATTAAAAGGAGCTAATCTTCTCCACTCCCAGACAAGAATTCGCTGTTACTCAACGCGCTTTTTTTTTTTGCTTCCCCATTTTATTTGACTCTCTTCTCCGCCACCCCCCATCGAATTCAGCATATTTCTTCTTCTTTTTTTTTCATTTGCCTAAAATTTACAAGGCAAATAAAGATATATTGAAATTTGAATTCCATTGCAAATTTTATTGAAATGTGCGAGAGCGAGCAGTTTCCAATGATGTGTGCAAATTGCATTGCATTGCTTCGCGGTATGCGTCTTCTCATCCTCCTCCATCCAAGGCACAAAATAAATACCATCGCAAATACAACGCGCAGTAAGCGGCGTTTATTTATTCAAATTCCTTTCTTAATTCGAACGAAATCTGAATGTAATCGGAAACCTCGATTTCCAATTATATTTATTTCTCATTTCCAGTTCAAGAATCCGGACGATCTTGCGAACGAACAACAAACATTCTTAAAGAGCAACCGTAAATGAATTATTGATTTTCACCAAATTTATATTTATCTTAATATGATTTTTATCCAATATTATTATTATTAATAATAAATAAGAAATAAGCAATGACGACGTTGTAGAGGTAACTTTAACCTCTATGTAAACGATTCGATTAACTGGTGTGAGCGATAATAATCTTCGAGCGCAGTTTCATAATTATATTGTGCATTATTAAAACGAAGTTTTTAAGTTCAAAAGAACCGACGTCTCGAAATTAAAGCAGTTCAGAGCAATGACTGGCAATTGGCTGGTCCGCTCTCTCCCCTTCGAAGACTCTTCACTTTTTAATTAAAATATCTTCAATATAAATCAATTTCAAGGGGAAAGAGAGAGCCGAGGCGTCACCAATGTTTGAAGAAGAGCAAAATTTATACCAATCTTGAGACGATTTCAATTCTCACCCCCCAATAGATTTAAATATCATTTTTAGTTGAAACGCTTTCCGATCTCCTCTATCTGGACCGATTCCGATAAAACCGGTTTATATATACCCACCGTCTACTCTCACGCTTGCCGTTGCGATGATGTAACAGAAAATACGATATTTCGTCCACAAGCTTCAGGTATGGACAATGCGAATGTAAACACACGGAATATTTATTCAAAAACCCACATAATTTTACATACATACATACACCCTTTGAAACTATTCATTTTACACTTTACTTAATTCTATTTGCCTCTGTCAATATACTCATAGATTCGATTTACATTTTCAACAGTTAAATCCCACTTAATGGCCTGTCAAAATATATTCCCAGTTTTATTACGTAAACATTCCACTAATTTCCCGTCTTGGAATGTGGCTACAAAACAAATATTATATCATTTGTATGAATGAATGAAAATTAATATTATAATCCTTCTTCTATTAATGAAGTATCTTTTGAAGTAGGGGTAATTATGTTTAGACTTTCTAAAGTCGGCATCCGAAAACACGTGTCTAATTGGATCACTGAAACTCTCAGTTCTAACCGGAATATAGAAGAAAAATGTGAGATCTCACGATATCCTCTTAATTGAGAGTTACAAGATTGGAAATGATTCTGTTACTATACTATTACATTTAGTTAAGGAAATGTAATTGAATTGGAAAAATTAATAAAAAATGGTATAAAAATATTTGCGTTAACTATCATAATTGAATTGACTTGAAAGAGGATATTCGATCAAAACAAGTATCATAACTCTGTTATATTATTTGTCGGATGTCTAATAGGTTTGTAGTTGGCTTTCACCGCTTGCTGCAGGAACAATGCCGGAAGTTGTTCATCATCGTGTTTAGTTTCTATGACGGAGATAAAACGAACACTTTTCCTTAAATCTTCAACCATATACGTTATAATTTTTTAAATAATATTTACAACTTTGAATTATTATGGAATAGATATACTCATAGATTTTTTTTTATTTGTTTCAGGTGGTTGTAGAGTCGGCAGCAGTTGGCCTGGAATATGGTGATCTTACTATTGAAGAAGGTTCACCCGTTAATCCCGACCTACACTTCGACTCCCAACAGATGCATCTTTACGTTATGACCGAGAAGAAGGTAACCAACAAACACAATTTCTTCTTTTATATAATGAATCGAATTTCATTTTTTTTTTTATAATAATATGCTTTATCTTAAATTATTACAATTTAATATTATGAAAAAATGAAAAATATTAAGTGAATTATTATTTTGCTATTTCTATTATATTTTCTTCATTGGTGTTCCGTTTTTTTTTTATTTGGTCTATGGGGGTTGGTGGGATTTTGGTGCAGGACTTGTTTTTTTTTTTTGGTTGTAATCAATAAAGGTAAGGAAAATCAGAGTGTGTTTGGTGAGGGTGGAACGAAACTGATTTTACAGTGGATTTTTGGGTCCCCGGAATAAATGTAAATATAACGAGTGAGGGATGGTTGGAGTAGAGAAACTCTGAAAACTGGCGGAGTCATCTCTCATGATTCAATGGCGGATGTAATGTTTGCTGGTAGAAACGAAGTTTCTCGGTCCTGTGATTACGAATTCCTTAGGCATGCCTTTCTTAGGATGAACCAAAATAAAAGAGAAATTGGGGAACATCTCACTTTTGCAACAGTTCCGATCCAATCTAAAAATCTAAACTTATGGAAGAATGTCCATGAGATTTTCGATTAATTGATACTGCCTTGGACATTTTTACGGTTGATGTGTGCATGAGGGATCAGGTTACAGAGATGCAAAGATCCAGGTCGTTGAATAAAAAAATTCCCCAACCGACTGAATATAAGATAACGGCTAAACGAGTACGTCGTGAGGGGCGGCGTAGGTGGCGGGTGGACACGCATAAGCCTGTTCACATCAAGACGAGGCACGCATGCAGCCCCGTCGCCGCCGCCGCCCGGCCTTGGGGGCGCCTGCGTTCTCTAGCAACCGAGCAAAAGCAAAACCAAAAGTAGGAGAGAGCAAACTTTTCATTGATCATATTCTCTCTTTTCCAAACGAACCGACTTTTATTGAGTTGAGTCTATTGACTTCAACCCGATACAACATCGACCTATTTGTTACCTATCCTCAAACTAATGAAATTCTCTATTTTATATATGTATTTGATAATTTTTAACTTATACAAAAAGTTTAATAACTTGAGTTAACTTAACAATAAGTTGAGTTATATTGTTTCTGTATATAATTTACATGTATAAAGCTCAGGTGCGTTTACGTTAGCGTAAATTAAACAACAGTTACCTGAGCCGTGTAATGTTGCTGAAAAAAAAAAGTGGAATAGCACCGTAAGTTCATCGTGGGAGTAGCAGTATAATTAAATTTTGTTACAAAACGAGCGCGTAATAAACGCAAGGAATGATTATTGGATTGCAGATATATGGAAATGTTAGAAATGTCTTTTAATAATTACACGTTTTGTATCCTTCTCCGATGATGATTATATAAATGAAAATACCTATGACCTCTTCTCGCATTCCTGTATACCTAATAAGAGCTAGGCACTAATCGATACCTGCCGTTTTGTATCATTAACATTACCATCCACGAAATGTATGTATTCGTTGTTTTGTCGGAGCAACCGTAAATTCGTAAAGCAACCGATTCCCATCTAATACTCGTATACCTGCAGCTTATTGATTTCCGCGTTACATAAACTCGACAGCTGTCATATAATTTAATGCCGTTCGACGTTCGCCAGTCAAATATTATTAATTTTATTGAACGAAATATCGCGCGCATTTATTCCTCGAGTGTATTATATCATGCATGGACACGTACAGCATATATACGACATATATATATTTCATTATGTTACAACCATTCTGCTACTCGATGCGAATTGAATCGTTTTCGCGTGTCGCAGTCGACTTTTTGCGTAATCTGGACCGATGGATCTTTTAATCACCACGTGGCATGCAATTTTTGAATAAATGGCCACCAGGGGTGACCAAACGCGAAATACGATCGCGTCGCCATAGAGACGATGGGTGGATTTTCTTGGGTTCTTGTAGTTGAGGAGGAAGAGGGGACGTTTGGAGGCGCGAGACGTGCCGGTAAATTTTCCGCGGCGAAAATGCTCTGCGGCTTGCCACTTAAATGGATTTCCCGGCGAAATACGATCAAACTGGAATTACCATTTTTCTTCGATGCAAATCACGCCCCAAGATCAGGGAGAATCAAGTGAACGTCTTCTCTGCCGCTCCAATAATCCTCATCAATCATTAAATAATTATCGATTCTCAATATACATTCAACATTTACAATTATCATAGTAAAAAGAAAGGGTTGAAAAACATACATATTCTTTTACTTCTCACTTTTCATGTCCATTATGAAATTTGCTATTACAACTAAACTAATAGCATTTACATTTACTTTTCCACCAAAAAAACAAACAAAAATTCATTCCATTAACTTAATTAATTTTAAATATTTTAATAACAAAATATTCATATTTTCCTTACACGAAAATGTTTCTAAATTATTATTATTAATATATTAATGTATTATTCCAACAAACAAAAAGCTTAAATTCCATTAACTTTCGTAATCGTACATAAAATTACATAATTACGAGTTTTATTGTAAACATCGTATTTTAATATAAAAACCGCATTTCATAATAATAAAAGAACAAAATAATGTTATTATATTTCGAACTCAGAAATTCTTGTTTGTTATACGTGTATATCATTATTTTGTTGAGCGTACTTTTTTTTTTCTATTCGTCGGAAGGGTGGAGGATTCGCTTAGCATTATTTATTATCACTTCGCTGAGAAAGCTTCGCGTTAAACTCTATTATCACGTTTCTTTTGAGTGGCTATTTATGAGTGTCTTCGTGACTTGAAGATAATCGAATTGAATTTGCATCGCTGAAAAACAAATTCCATGAATATGGAAACACTGAATTATGTTGCCCGGCGCATCCGTTTATATATATATTATTTTGTTTACTCTAACCTTGTTTTTCTTTCATTTTCTTTTCCATTCTAATACGTAGCTTCTGTTTGTCTTCTTCCAGGTATCGAAAGTGAAGGTGCAGGAATGCAGCGTCTACAAGTCGTGCTGGGATTGCTTAAATGCCAAGGACCCTTATTGCGGATGGTGCTCTCTGGAAAATAAGTAAGTCATTCATAATTTATTACGATGCTTCTTAATCTCATTTGAATATTATATAATTATTTTATTCGAAATACGTTTCTTGCAATGTTATTTTCCGGGATGAAATTAAAGAAAATGAATTCAGATTGTGAATTTTCTTTATAATTTTCTGAATTCAGTTGTTAACAAAGGAATTATACCTCTAAGTAGCGGAGATGACAACGAAGTTCCACAGTATAAACTCTTTGAAAACTTCATGAACTAGTTATTAACTTAAAATTGGGAGGCCTCTGAAAACCTGCCAGACCAGGAAGTCACGTTTCAATCCGCCCTTCGAAATAATAATGATAAAGGGGGATAAGAGGATGAGCGAGAAAGGGAAAGGAAAAGAAGAATTGGGGGTAGGAAAAAAAAAAGTTTTCCTTGCGGTTAACTCTCCGAATTATCGTTACCGCAAACTGTAATTGAGCATTGATTCGGAGCGTTATTAAATCCGTCGGTTTTGTGCTGAATTGGATCAATTACGACAAAGAGGAGCCTTCTCATCCTTTTGTAACAATTCCTCTTCCGATAAACAAATTATGAGAAAAAAAAAATACTTTCATCGTCGTAATTACTTTTGAAGCCGAGCAGAAACCTCTCCCTAATGGCCTATAAATACAAATACGTTATCTGCCGGTTAAATTTCCTTCTTCTTTTTTCTTTTCTTATAACTTTCTCTTTGGCTGCGCGAGAATCATTAAAGAAAATAATAAGTAGTCTGCGAGGGTGGAAGGGTGCAATTAATAAGGGCGCTTTACTGGTTGCGCAAGTGAATTTATCTAGTCATTTTGGAGGAACTTTGCGAAAGTCTAATTGAAAATTTTAATATTAACTCTTTAACGAATGTAATGATCAATTCCCTCCTTCTCTTTTCCACCCTCGCCACCCCTTTCTCTCTCTCTTTATCTTTCAAGAGCTATTCTCGTTCCAAAGCTCCGTCTTGGCTCCCCCAGACTTCGGTTTTGTGGGGTGGCGCGCAAAGTAATCAATCGCAACTATATTCCGCTCCGCCATTGAAATATTAATTGGTATGAATTATCCCCGTCGACTAGAACCTTTAGCGAATGGGATTTGGTTTTGGCAGGCCAATTTATCAGCGCGAAAGTTTATATAAACATGTTACGTAAGTGCTCACCGCACTAACCGCTCGCGCGCGCGCCTCCGCCCTTCTTTGTCGACACAACTTTTTCGCACATATCTTTCGCGAAATCGAGATGAAAGGGCTCTAATTAATTTACCGGACAGAATAAAGTTCCGAATAAAGTCCATTTCCGGGAAACCCAACCTCCTTCTGATATGCCGGATGCTCGAATCAATTTACCCCAACATTTATCTATACACTCTCGTACGAAAACTCAATTTCCTCCAAAGCTCCCATATAAAACAGAATACACGCTCAGAGAGAGAAAAACCACCCCAAATTTTACACCCCCACAATTAAACATTAAATATATAAGAAAAACAGTGAAATTTTATATTTATTCTCGAAGATGAAGTCGACTATTGAAGAAGATTAATGGATTTCAACTACATGCGTTTCTTTTGTGTGCGTTGTTAAGCAAATTGATGAAATTCCGTTACGCAAAGTGGGGAATAAATAATCAATTTGTTTTGATCGGACACTTGAGAAAAGTATATATATAAAAAAAAGAATATCCGTGTAAATTCGATTACAAAAAAAAACCAATTGAGTTCGATGGATGAATGGAAATACGATTTACCTATTACAAGGATAATTGTTTTTTTTTGTGCGCAATTCTAAACTTCTGTAAAATGAAGCTATTATATACTTTTATGTGTGATTCCTTGTGTGTTTTGTGAGGGTTGGGGATGTTGGATCGTTGAAGTGTTGGATGGGGGTTTCTTGTAAAACCCTCAGTTAATTTCTCAGTTCGGAACTTGTCTTGAATTACTGCACACTTGCGACCAGTTAGAAAGGTATCTACAATGTGGATCTAGATGGCAGACTCAGCCAACGACTGTCTCCCTTCCTTCCTTTCCTCGTGCAAGCTACAGCTCAACAGCCTGCATCGAACAACCCCTCACTCTATGGAACTTCAAACGAAATTTACGAGCTTCCGCCTAAATTAGTTTACAAAATATGGAAATGATTGAAGGTGCTTGGGAAGCCGGTCACCCGACTCCTGGATTGACATCAATTCTGGCGACTACTTATTGGATAACATGATGAATTGATTTTAATATACCTTCTACTACCCCCATCAAACACAATACTTACACGTCTCTGCGTATGCAATAATATATGCAAATTCCACCGCCGTCACCGTTCTGGGTATTACATAACTCGTTTGTCAGGTGCGAGCGGAGGCGGCAAGGTGTTTCGGGTTGCTCTGTTCTTCGAAATGGTAGGCAATAAACAATGCTCCAGTCTGCGAAACTCTATATATAATACGAATAATAAAATGAATATTATTTCTGCCATCAAATAATATTATATAATAGTGATGAAAATTCAAATAATCAAAAAACTAAGAAGTCATTTTTAATCAGATTATCGAATATTGGATTAAAGTTGAACTGAAAAACATATATTAAGTTGAATGTGAAATCAAACTGCTATAGGTTATTTCATCTTACCAATTGAAAGTTAGTGTAAGTTTATTAAGCATTGATTGAGTTTCAAATTATAGCATATTAGTACACGACTTGGAAATTGGATTTACATCGATACGGTATAGTTATTGAAGTAATAGTTGTTCTGGTTGGATATTAACTACTTGATTAGACTTGTTACTTATATAATGATTAGATTAGATCACGAACAATATGAAGATTTGTTATAATTGAAATAATAAAATATTACCTGAATTTAAAGATTAAACATAATTTACTGAATATTATCCAGAAATAATCCAGGATTTAATAAACCAATCAATACAACACTAAACAATTCCATCAATTCTCATTAAAAAAATGAAACTTGAAGGGATATTGGAAATACAAAGCCGGTATTTTACAAAATTAAATTTCGATTCGCTTCATTTAAAAATTGAATAAATCCACTTTTTGAAAAAATGAGGTAAAAAGTTTTTGTTTATTCTTTGATGGACGTTGTTGAATGTGATTGTTATGGGAGTGAGTGTATTTTGGTTTAGTTAGGGTAAATTATTGAAAGGTAAGGTTGGGGGTGGCGGCGTCGCGCATGTAGAGTTGTTGCTACCCTCTAAAATTAGTTCTGGAAGCGGCGTCCTAGATAAGTAATATAGATTGCGATTGGAACTTAATGTATAATATAATATTTATGGCAGTTCTCGTGTATCGGTTGACAAATTGGGGATCGTTGACGGGAAAAGGGGGGGTGGGGGTGTCAGCGGCGGTGGCGTTATCGATTTTACCATTAGTACACCTGTGAAAGGTGGGATGGGCGAGGGAAGTTCTCTCGAAATGCTCGCATTCCTGCTTTGACTAGCATCCAGCCTGGAGATGGTAATCGAACTTGCGGCCCCCGGAAAGGATTACGTAACCAATTAGTACATTAATACGATCTTTATTGGAAGCGGCCTCCAGAAACAAAGCCGAGAACGGCTTTGATCATCGCTGCTTTATGCGATATTTCGGTTTTCGTCAAGGAACTTTACCGGTTGACCATAGCCTAACTTGCTTCCATCAAGATGTAATTAAGCTATGAATATTTAAAGACTAACATCCCCCCACCCCCGCTTTCTTAGTGAGGAAGGGCGACCGTCGGAGAAAGCCATACATATTTAATAAACAATTCAATAAAATGCATGCAGCAACACTTTTATTTTATGTGGCTCCACCATTAACTTTTCAAAAGTGCTCCGCCATCCATCCTCTTGAATATTTTATGCAATGGAATAGAAAAAAAAAACAAACATCGATGGAGACACGGCGCTTGACAACAGCGGAGAACAACAAATAACATGAACTGGGCGGGGGCGGTGGATGGAAACGCAAATGGACCCAAAAACCGATCGGATTAACCGAAACTGCTCTACTCGATAATCCGACAAGCAATCGAATAATCAGATCGAATGCGACGTTTAATTGCGAGCAGAGTGCCCATTCGAAACATCTCTCTCACTCTTCTCATCCATCGACTCCGCTCCTACTTTCCTCTCAACCGACCCCGCTAAATGTTCCCGCAACTTATTAAAGTATTCGCGTAAGCCGATTTCGTAACAAATACCACGCAATCGTGGGCAAGTAACACCCCTTAAGTCCTAGAAATAACAACACTAGAGCGCAGGAGACGCGAATCTAATTTAAAATTTAAGTCTTTTTCCAAAGTTCCTTTTAAATCGATTAAAATAAAATGCTAAAATATTATTTTTCATAAAGAAAGTTACATTTACTAAGAAGAAAAACAGAAAGTTTATCTAATTAAAATTATCTATTATTCAAACATAATCATTTAGAATTATTATTATTAAATTTATAATTATTTTAAAAATAATATACAATCTTTAATCAAAGAAAATACAAATAAAAATAATTACATTACATAAAATGCGGCTGTTTTGTAACTTTTTTTTCTTTTAACTAATTGTCTTTATGTCTTTCATTATATTACATAAATGGTGAAAAAAATGGGAGGCTACACAACAAACGAATGTTTAGCAAAGCTTTACAAGAATTGTGTTACATTAAAATACTGTTCGAATAATACACATTATGATTTGGTTTGATACACATTTTGTTTCATGATCCTTTGTGTTTCATTGTAATTATCATGTATTTTTCCGCCCTTGTTCTCACTCCAAATAAAAATAATAATAGAAATGAATTTTATAATACGTCAATGAATGCATAGCATGAAACAATTGCGATATCAATATATTTTTTTATTGGATTCGTATTTGAATTTGGCCTTTCAGCCTTCAGCGAGGCGCGACCTTTATTCCATTATGGCGCCCATTATTTTTGCGTTTTAATTAAAAATTAGGTCCGCGAAATGAAAATGTTACGCATCCAGCACCGTTATTAGGGTTGATTCCCTTTTGCGAGAGTTTGGGATGGGGGGGGGTTGGGTTTGGTGAGGGTATTTCAAAATGGGGTTGTTGATTTGGTTGAAGCATTTTGGTATCTATCACGTCACAAAACCACTCCCTATGGCGAATGGGAGTTCGATTATTTGCATGTGCGCGTATATTCATCTTCAAAACTTGTCGGAATTTGATTCGGATTTTCGTATTGTTGATTTATTAAAATGCTGTGTGTTTTGTGTTGCGTGTATGCTTTCTGGCTGTGGCAGCTGAATGAGTATTTGCATCCAAAATCAAAGTATTCATATTGCTGATGGGGTGTAGCGATGTGGGTGGATCGCGTCGTTCTTATATATGTCAGCGGCATCAGGGGGCGGGTGATGTGCTAAAAAATATATATATATACGCCGCGGGATGAATACACCCCTATTTTTGGGGGAACGCTTTTCCACCCACTTTTTTTTACTCACTCACTGAATCATTTATACTTTTCCTCTTTTTCTTGTTATAGCCTTTAGTCCTTTCTTCAATCTCATCCATAACTACTAAGACTACTCCCGCCATTATTATTCAATCCTAATCTCTGCTTTTCCAATAATACATACATCTACTTTCAAATTTATAAAAATCTTAAAATTTCATGTCTTTAACTTTGAACGTGAAAAGAAAAACATAGGTTTTGAATGTTAATCATCTTCTTAACCTCTTTACTATGCGAGCAGATCAAAGGTTTAAGCACTCTTGAAACGGTTGTATCATTAGCTAAAACAAGTAATCAGCATAAGAGCTTGTAAATGTTATGACCACAGTTAATTTTAACATCGAGCTTTGGAGGAGGACAGGAACGTCTGTCAGCAATAAATAGGTGGTGGTATCTAGAGGAAATGGGTCGATGATATAATAAAACTTGAATCTATTGGAACTGTTGCGACCAACGACGAGGTAGTATTAGGGGGCGGCGATTTCGTGTTCGGGTGTTTGCGTTGTCGCTTAATATTTATGATGCTGCTAAGGTAAACCAGGCTGTTCATTACAAGTGAACCACATTTATCAGATGCATTGTTAACGGTGGACATCAACATTGTCACAGGATGCAACCCATTCATATCTCGCGCACGCAGGATTATTTAAATGTGAAAACACAATATTAGGACACAGGACTTGACATCTGCCAATTACACTTTTCTATGTACTTCTATTAACATTTCTTTTTATCTTCAGCCATTCGTTTTTCGCGCTCATCCTTTATTTGTCAAAACCAAAGTCTACTACCCGATCGCAAGGGAAATGAGTTTCATATCATCATCCTTTTCTCTCTGTGCATTTTATAACTGTCAAAAACAAAGAATCATATTTTCCAATCCTTTTCAACTCACGGAGATCTAATATTATTACCAATACGTAAGTCCTTTGATCATCTCCAAATCATTTCCAATCCACTTGTTTTCATAGGAATTGTATCAAACAAAACATTAAAATGAATATAAAAAAATGCAAGTTTATTTTTTAATTACAATTAAAAAAAAATATATACTAAAAGAGACGTACCACATCGAATATTGCTATATCGAAACAAATATAAATGTTTATTTATTTCGGCGGTTGTGAATTGCTGTAACAAAAGTTAACAAAACGCAACGAATGTGATTTGTTTATGCAAATAGCTTTAAATTCGGGATTTGTTGTTATCCCATGGAAACGCTATAAACGAGATTCCTGTTGTACATTTTTTTGAAAATATTATTTCGGTGTATAAAAATGTTTTATTTCGTTCGTATTTATTTTGCTTTGAATGTTTTTTTTTTGTATTAAACTATTTCATAAATTCGCATTCAAACGCAAACATATAATAATAACAAATGGCATGTTTAATGCTCGAATGGCTTTTATAAAATTATGGACACACAATGCACGAAAGAAAGACTCACGTACATTGAGTGTTCACAATATTGGGGGGAATTATTTGCTGTGCATTGATGAATGAGCTTTTTGGTACAAACGCAAATGCAAAAATAAAATTGTTCATTAGCAATAAGAATTTTGGTGCAAGCAGTTACAATAATTATAAACTAATTAATTTGTTTTTTTTATATTTCAAATATGTAATTAATAGATAAAGGAAAGTGTAGTTTATTAGTTGAAATAAGTGATGATAAAATAAGTTAGTTAATAATTAATTGGATTGAATCTGGAATCGATGACGGAATTAATTGGAATAATAATTAGGTAGAACAATGAAAGATACGTCGTTCAGCAAACCGAAATCTAATCAGAATCGCATAGCGTAAAGTAGTTTGCTATACAGCAACTTGAGCGTTCCCGCAATCGCCAATTAACTCTAAACTAATTAGCGAGCTCTTCGAAAGCGATAGTTTTTGTTGTCGTTGTTGTAGTTCTTGCATTAAAACGCACTAGAATCAAGGCGGACAAATAAAATGAATTCAATCTAAGAAAACAGTTTTAATTAAATAAATAAACCATCTACAACTATATCATGTTGATGTAACTTTGTTTGCTTAAAAGAAGTTTCGATTTAACAGCTTGATTTGGGAATACCGGATTGATTTAAGATTGCCTTTGTTAAGGCTGACGGTTCGTCAAGGATATTATTTCTCTTGGTTTCGCAGGAAATGAGTTTCGATGCGGATTTAAGGCTGCACCCTGACCGCCGAAACCGCCACCTTAATTACAACCTGTAACTAGTTTCAGGTGTGTAGCGAGTATTAAGCGCCGCCAGCTGAAGTGATTCATTTCGGCTCGGCCGTAATCATTTCGAATCACATAGTTAACCACGCGATCTCGCATTGTAAATGAAGTTTTGAATTGATTAAGGGCAAAGGATGGATGTTGGTTCTCGGCGTGGGTGGCTAACAACCCTCACACCCCCTTCAAGACCCACGTATAATTAAAGAGACCCCCGGACGACAACGCCGCCGCCGCCCCCAACCACAACACATACACATCGTGGGTACTCGTCAAAGCCGCATAATCTGCATAAAGTGTTTTTATTTCAGTTCCGCCACGATATTAACGCTTCACCGCTTAATATTCCAATTAGAATCAACCTTCTTTTTTTTATCAAACACCTCCACATAATAATTAATAATTTTTTTTTTAATTATTTTGCGATATCTCATTAAGTTTGCTGCATTGATTTGAAGATATTCCGAATTTAAATACGTACATACAAATAAATGATTAAAAGTTTGTCCTACTCGAATTGCAAATCAGATTCCATTTCCGGGATGCCACGTGTGTATGGCATACATTTTCACCTCGTATGCGTGTCAAAATTCTGCGTCTACGTCGCCTTGTTTATTTGGGGGAAGGGTGGCATAATCTGAATTGTAAATGAAGTTCGCGGATAGTTCTACTCTAGTTTATCTCACGAATTCACGTCTGTATTAAAGCAATTCGTAAAATTGACGCAACGAAGTTTCTTTTAAATTGTAATTCAAATATCAATTGAATTATTCATTAATATTTATGCTAGTTGTAAGGATTTTTTAGTTGAAGCTGATCAAGGATGAGTTGGCTGGGTTGTGGAATTATAGTTATATAAATATGAAATTAAAAAGGATTAGGAAAGTTTTGTTTTCTTTTTTTTTGTGGAAGAGTTAGAGGTTGTAGTAAATTTAATGAGGATGCTCGTAATTCAGATATTAAAAATAATTTGGCTTTACGGCGGGTGGGATTCCGAGTGGCGTAATAAGTTTTCTTGAGAGGGGGTGGGAGAGTTGGGGTGTAGTTTTGATGTGGAGACAATGGCGGCGTCGGCGGCTTGAAGGTCGAGGGGTTGGGTAGAAGGGGCATGGTTTTGAGATGAAGCAGCCGTCTTCGTCGGAAGTAATTTAAATTTTCGGAAATTACGTTCCTCGTAAGAGATGGACTTGGACGGAGGAGCCGTCCACGCAAATGAGCGCCATTCATTACTCGAGGGAACAATAAATAAACGCACCCCTCGCACCTAGCAGCATCGTAAATGTGGGGGGTGGCTTTGGGATGCTGTTAAAGCAAGCATTTCGAAACTAAGGGCTGCAATTATAAACAACCGAAAAAGACTATTCGATGAAAGTGATTAAATTTTGATATTGAAGAAAAATAGATTGACGGCGTTGGTGGAAAGAGATTGGAGGATTTAATGAAATTTCTAGTGAACCGCCCTCATTCTTATACCGCCCCCTTCAACCACCGACGTTATGCGTGGCTGCACGCTCCTTGTTTACGACAAAACGCAATTTGCGCCAAGTTTCGCCCAAAAATCAGCAAACCGTTACCGAAGCCACAATTAACGCGGATAACTTTCGCCAGGGGAGGAAAAAAAATCAATGAGAGCTCGGCTTCTCTGTACGTTACGTTACGTAACAAGCAAGCAAGGCAGGCAATACCGTAGTCTCCCCCCAAAAACTCGCAACGAAACTATTCCGAATGAGAAGGGGGAAGAGTATCAGCAACAGCTTCGAATTCGACAAGAATGCGCTTAGCGTACCCAAGTTGTAATTACTTCGCCGTTATAAATCCGGAGAGGGTAGGCGCGTCTTACCAACTTTCCAGGTACCCCTCCCATATCTGGAATAAGTCGCAACATCCCTATGTACAGTTATATACATATATATATATATACTTCTTTTCTTAGCCCTCGCTTATAGTTTGACAATTTATCTACGTTCCGACGAACCTCCTTCCCCTGCCCGCAAACGCAGAATGGAAGAGAAAGAGAGAAGAGTTAATTATGCGAATTCCTCCATCGTACCTTCGCTCTTGCGTAACGTCTTCAATATTCCTCTCCGCCGCGCTCTCACGTGAATCTATAAATTGCCTCCTTGTTTTATACGTGCCCCAGGAACTTTCCAACAAGAAGGTGGGTATTTCCACCAGCAAACCCTAGCACCACTTATGCATGTTTATATAATAGTCTCCCGCTTCGCGCTTTTTCCACTTCAGTTTCATTTGCATAAATTAAAACTAGCGGGTGTGCGAAATTAATATCTGCCGCGGAAATAGTTTCTCCTCACAACACTAATCCTCAATTCCAACTTATACTGCACCAATATAATTTATTATTCTACCTAAAATTATTAAAATTTTATTATTAATTAATAAATAGATTCACATTACCTCTTTTCCAGATTAATTTTATTTAATTTTGTTCGAAGCAAGGGATGCCTATATATTAAGGGTAGATCTATTGTTACTTGATATCTCTTGATGTAACCACTATATATATCCACTATATAATCTCAATACTAGGCAATCTCAAAAAGGCATTTAGCGATTTTATTATCGTCTTCTCTGTTCTTATTAGATTTATTCTCTTCTGCTGCTGAGTAGGGAAAATTATGCTAAGTGCAATTTGTACATCAAATTATCTTCTGCTTTTAGTCGCTTTCTACAAAGATTTGTATTGCTTGAAAGTATAATTCGAGGTCGAAAACTAAAGAGCGACATGATCTTAAAATGAAAATCCGAAATTATGCAGTAAAAACCATTAAAAGTCAAAAACCATTACTTTAGTCAATATTTATAATTGAATCGACTTGACGCATGGATGAGCTTTATAATTGATTGATCATCGTTGAATAATTGAAATTGGTTATCCAGGTGAATTGTTAATGTAGTCATTATTTCTAACTTATTATTATTCATGGATCAGTCTTATTTGCATAATTAATTCGTAGAATTATTAATAAAACAATTCACAAAATATACGTCTACGTCAGATCCATTAGGTGATTGATAGTTTCGGCGATGGTCGAGCACCGTCGGTCCAATTTCCATTTCCATTATTTTCTGAAACGCGAGAGTTTTCCGAAATAATTTCGCGTGATTTAATAGGTCGACCATTGTCCACCTATTACGTATGACACAACATTTATCCTGTATAATGTAAAAGCCTAGGGAGAACTTAAAGGGAACAAAAGCGAAAAGAGCTATATTTTATGAGCCATTGAGCCAAGTGCGCCACCACCCATATAGAGATATAAAACCCTGCCTTAAAATATATAGGCGGGGAAAAATATATATGATATGAGATTGGAATGTGGGTAATACAGGAAATAGAGCCATTAACGTAATTCCAGTGTCCTGGTTGATTAAAGTTCAATTACAATTAACAATTGTTAACAACTCTAGTTTGGATACGTATTTCGAAATTAGCAATTTATATAAGACATCATCTCTTCCATTCTTCCACCGCCTCCGGCGAGAATATGAGATGAATGATTGTGATTATGAATTCACACTACATTCGTGGGGGTTGCGAAATACAATACTTAACTTAAGATATTTTTATTAAATGCGGTTTCTCTTTTTTTCTCCCTCTAACACAGATGCAGCATCCGTTCGCATTGTCAAGACGCAGCCAAAGATCCTCTGTACTGGATTAGCTACAAGAGTGGTAGATGCACGACCATAACGACCGTTACGCCGAACCAATTACAAAGAACGACCGCTAGAACGGTAAGTCTTTCGAAAATGATTTCGTTTTTGCTACTACGATGCATCGGAATTATTAGTTCGAAACCAGTTTTCCCACGGCCACGGCCTTCTAATATCCGGAGTATTACTCTTAATTAACAACGTTTGTCCACCCTCTCGCACAGCTGGATCTCGCTATTGATAACCTGCCGACCCTGTCTGGTCAATTCCTGTGCGCGTTCACCGCATTGGACAAAACCCTCATCACCAACGCCACCAAGAAAAGCTACGGCGTCAACTGTACAACCCCGCGCACCGACTCGCTGCCATCCATCCCGCAAGGACAACGTAAGCCCCGCTAATTTATATCATTTATGTTAGTCTAAACTAATGGATTTCCGTAGATCACTTTACCGCCAAGCTGTCAGTACGCATGGAATCTGGTCCAGATTTTGTGGCAACTAACTTCACCTTCTTCGATTGTAACACCTACAGTTCCTGCACCCAGTGCGTGTCATCGTCTTTCCCTTGCGACTGGTGTGTTGATGGACACAGATGCACCCACGATACTGCTGAGAACTGCAGAAATGACATTCTCGTGACTGGCGTCAACGTAAGCTTTTCAGGATGGTTTAAGAAATAGAGAATATAATGAATTGTTTACAGCGAGTTGGGCCCAGCTACAGATCCGGACCAGCCTTTTGTCCGACCATCAATGCCTCCGTTGGAAATTCTCCTGAAATCTTAGTCGCTTCTGGTATTAAGAAGGCAATTCGCGTCAAGGTTCATATCATAGGCCAATTTATAGTTCAAACTAGATTTGTGTGCCAATTTAACATAGAAGGTAGAGTGACCAGCGTGAATGCCCAGCTTCTAGGGGATACTATCTACTGCGATCAGATGGAGTTCTCGTACACCTCAAAAGCTCCGAATATTACAGCTACATTCGCTGTAATCTGGGGTGGATCTAAGCCGTTGGATAATCCTGACAATATTCACAGTAAGAACATCACACATAGTTTAAAGCTATTTGCTCAAATTGACTGTTTTCGTTTTTTTTTTCAGTTGTAATCTATAGATGCAGGGATATGGCAGACAATTGCGGGATGTGTTTAGCACTCTCTGAAAAATATGAGTGCGGTTGGTGTCAGAGCACCGATCGCTGCGAGGTGAAGGAACAGTGTGAAAGGGGATCTGCCGTTTGGTTGAATCGCAGTCAGACCTGTCCTAATCCTGAAGTGATTTCCTTCAGACCAGAGTTGGGCCCTTGGGAAGGAGACACGAATATTACAATTGAGGGCATCAATTTAGGCAAGACGTTCCAAGACATCTACACGGGTGTCAGCATAGCAGGCATTAACTGCCAGCCTTATGAACATCTTTACATCAAAACCAAACAAATCGTCTGCAAGGTAAATATGATGGATATAATCCGATGCATAACAATTAATATCGTCTGAATTTTCTCTACCCGTGTTTGCATTAAAATTTTCACGGATGGATGTTTGTCATAATTAACGTAGTGGTTCAATTTAAACAATTTGTCAGTGCTAATTATTGATTTGAGCAGCCGTGAATTTATATCGAACATAGGTGTAAACATATCCTTCACCATGCCCACCCTTCTGGCTATGGTATTCAATCTGGCGATCTAATTGATTCTCAAGTTGGCCGAGCAGAAAGTGTCAGGCTGGCTAATGTAAGCCTAGCAGGTGCATTTGGTCAGTCGGCCGTGGTCTATAAAGGGGGTCCCTACACACCGTCCCTTTATAGGCCGTAACTACGCCAATTTTCGAAATCCCAATTATCGCGCAATCAGAACAGTTCGGCCAAGTTCAACTAAATTCATTGTGTATTTTCAAGGTTGACGGTCCGGGTACGAACGAACAAAGACAGGGACCGGTGGTCGTTAGAGTGGAGGATTACAGGGGTGAATCGAAGACTCATTATAGATTTGTCGATCCCTCGGTCACCGGAATCTCGCCAAAATATGGTCCGAAATCTGGAGGTACGATGCTACAGATAACCGGCCTCTATATGAACGCCGGCAGCAACATACAAGCTTTCATCAACGATTTGCCATGCAAGATAGTTTCGTAAGTATACAATCCCTAATAGGGCGACTAATAAACAAATAAGAAAAAGAGCACCATATATCAACAATGTTTGGATATCTTTTAGGACTGATCAAAAACACGCACTATGCATGACAAGTGCTTCCGATAAGCCTGTGGCCGGCAAATTAAGGATGAAATTCGATAAGGGCGATAGATATTATGAAGACGAGCTGTTCCAATACGTGGATGATCCGGTGATTGAGTCTGTTGAATCCGGAGTTGCGAGCCCGGTCAAACAGCCGAAGGGCATTCCGGCAGGCGGCATCAAGATCTCCGTTGCCGGAAAAAATCTTGCTTACATACAGAAGCCCCAAATGTACGTCTACTACGAGCAGAAGATGTTTTTTAGTGTAAGTCGAAACTCACTAATCGCAATCGTGACAGGAAAATAATTATCTGCTTCTTACAGGCATGTACGGTGATTAGTAACACGAGTATGACGTGCGATAGTCCGATTATTGAAGTCGAGGAACTTAAATTGGATGCGGATAGTCCGCTCCCTTTGGAGTACGGTTTCAGAATGGATAACGTGTCCGGTGTGCAGAATTTAACGTTAAATAATAATTTCAATCCGTTCTTGTTGTATCCGAATCCAGTTTTCGATCCGTTCGAGAAAGATAAAGTGAAATACTACAAATCTGATTATCTTAACATAAACGTAAGTGCCGATTCAATGTCGCAATGTTGTTCCCTTTAATAATTGAATCCTATTTTTAACGCTATTTCTAGGGTCAGAATATTGACAGGGCTTGCCAGGAAACCGACGTCGAAGTGCGGATAGGTAATAGCTTCTGCAACGTAACGTCACTGTCTCGACAGCAATTGACATGCAGACCTCCGGAAACCCAACCCTCTGCTCTGGACGAGCTCGGCCAAGCGAATGGCGAGGAATTCCCCGAAGTTATTGTTATCGTCGGAGGAACACTGCGTTTCGCAATTGGTAGCCTGTCCTATTCCTCGCCACAAGGAATAAATGGCAGCCTTTCGCGGCCGATACTTTATATGATTATCGCCATTGGTATAGTTGTTTTCATAGTTTTCATTGCGTTCTTGGTAGCATACCGAAGGAAGTCGACTGAGAACAATAGGGTTCTCAAGAATATGCAGGAACAAATGGATATACTCGAGTTGCGTGTTGCAGCCGAATGCAAGGAAGCGTTTGCCGAATTACAAACGGAGATGACTGATTTGACTGGAGATTTGACGTCCGGTGGAATACCGTTCCTGGATTATAGAACGTACGCTATGAAGATCCTGTTCCCCAACGTTGACGACCACGTTGTATTGCAATGGGATAGGCCGGAGCTACTGAGGAAGGACAAAGGTCTCCGTTTGTTCGGGCAGCTGATAATGAACAAGACTTTCCTGCTGCTATTTATAAGGACTCTAGAGAGCAACCGATATTTCTCGATGCGCGATCGCGTGAATGTAGCATCATTAATAATGGTCACGTTGCAAAGTAAAATGGAATATTGTACTGACATCCTAAAGACTTTACTGGCGGAATTGATCGAGAAGTGCATGGAAGGGAAAAGCCACCCGAAGTTGCTTCTCAGGCGTACCGAGAGTGTCGCTGAAAAAATGCTAAGCGCATGGTTTACCTTCTTGTTATATAAGTTCTTGAGGGAATGTGCCGGCGAACCGCTCTTCATGTTGTTCCGCGCTGTTAAGCAGCAAGTCGATAAAGGACCTGTGGATGCGATAACTTCCGAAGCTAGGTATTCACTTAGCGAAGAAAAATTAATTCGACAATCAATAGATTTTAAAGCAATGGTACGTATTAATTACACATTTTATAGGCAAACTTAATTAATACATTCCTTTATTCATTTATAGACGATTTATGTTTCCATTTCGCAACAAGCTGGTTTCGTTGGCTTAGATCACAACACAGAAAACGTTCCTGTCAAAGTATTAGATTGCGATACTATAAGTCAGGTGAAAGAGAAAGCCTTGGACAGCATCTATCGCGCAACCCCGTACTCGCAAAGACCAAGGAAAGAAGATTTGGATATTGGTTAGTATTAAACTTATATTGCAGTATCATTACAGGGCTATAATCAACATATATTTTAGAATGGAGAACAGGTACATCAGGAAGACTCATATTGTACGATGAAGATACCACTACGAAAACCGAAGGAGATTGGAAGAGGAGGAATACATTGCAACACTACAGAGTACAGGATGGGGCCAATTTAAATCTGGTTTCCAAGCAGAGCTCAATATACAATCTGAGCAGCATGTACACGGACAAAAACGACAAGAGTCATAAGTACGAGACTCTTAATATTAACAAATATAATTCTGCTAGTCCGCCGTTGAGTCGCGCAACGAGCCCTTTGAACAATGACCATGATCAAGGTGTCCGCGGTTGGCATTTGGTGAAACATCACGACGCTGACGCCCAAAGAGAGGGCGAGAGGGGCAACAAAATGGTATCAGAGATCTACTTGACACGTTTGCTTGCCACCAAAGGTACCCTGCAGAAGTTCGTAGACGACCTGTTCGAGACGATCTTTAGTACCGCGCACAGAGGATCGGCATTACCTCTGGCTATTAAGTACATGTTCGATTTTCTTGACGACCAGGCACTTCAGCACGGCATAGCCGATCCAGAGGTCGTCCATACCTGGAAGAGCAACTCGTTGCCACTAAGGTTCTGGGTAAATCTCATTAAAAACCCCAACTTCGTGTTCGACATACACAAGTCGAACATCGTTGATTCGTGTTTATCTGTAGTTGCTCAAACCTTCATGGATTCCTGCTCCACTTCCGAGCACAGACTAGGTACTTAAATAACACTAAAATTACTAGGAACTTGGATAGTCATACTATTGTTTCATTTACAGGTAAAGATTCACCGAGTTCCAAGCTTTTGTATGCTAAAGATATACCATCCTACAAAGAATGGGTCGAGAGGTATTATTCCGATATCAAGATAATGCCAGCTATCTCTGACCAAGATATGAATGCGATGTTGGCCGAAGAGTCGAGGGTAAGTTTTTTTTTTTTAAATTTTCTTATTATAATTGAGAATGCCCTGCTAATGATGTTTGCGATTGGTTATTCCAGCTCCACACGACTGAGTTCAACACGAATTGCGCCTTGCAAGAATTGTATACATATGCTGTGAAGTACAACGAGCAATTGATGGTTACGCTAGAAGAGGATGAGTTCTCCACCAAGCAACGCTTGGCATATAAGTTAGAGCAGGTGCACAACATAATGACGGAGCCGCAACCGTGATACTGGCCTGACTTGACGCGGCCTTCTGCGCCGCCGATCTCTCCCATGCAACCTTCTGCTCCCCAGGAGTTAGCCTGCTGATGGCCATCATGTTAGGAAGGATCGGTTTTGGCCGTCGTCATCATCGGAAACTCAGTGCCAGTTCCATACTGGACAAAACACATATCTACGGAACACTATCTGTATGTTGTTGGATCGCCGTTTAAAATAGTCGTTCAGTGTCGGAGCAGTGCCCAGTCAGTGACTTTAAGTGCCTCTGGTAGGAATGAGCTGCGTACTGTCTCCATGAAATTAGTGTACTATATTTTTATGATACGACAGTCTGTTTATTGCTTTGCTGTGCTGAAACCTTCAGCGTTTAGTCCAATACACCTGCACATACGCGGATCGAAATTCCCAGGTGACATTACCCTTCGCGTATGTGCACGTCGATATTCTACGTATTATCACAAAGTCTAAAATGCTTTTTTGATAATTGTATAATGAATGTACCTTATATTTATCCTTGTACAGTTTAATATTTTTATATTTTGTTCGATGCAATCATTAAGATTGTCTTCCGCATTTGAAGGAAGCAGCAGGGTGTAGTGTTTATTTGCGACCTCTCAATCATTCATGCAACAGACCCAAGAACCCAACCCACTCCTACCTAATGACCCCTACCCCTTCGCCACATACAAAAAAAAATGCCATTCGCTAACCTCACCCCCGCCACCACCCAAAAAAAAAAGCCTACGTCTCTCAGTATCTCTTTCTCTCGTGTCGATGTGCCGTGGTCTGTTTAAGTGTTGAAAGGCTGTGCATTTCCATTAAACCGCACAGCGAGGACTCTATTAAATGTCCCTCACCCCTTCATTCCTAACAAGTCCGCACCACATAACCATTTCGAAAACAAATACATTAAACAAAAAAAGACAAAGTATCCCCCGAAGCACTAAAAACCTGTGTTCCTCCACGTAATGTACATTCAAAAGCAAACAAGTAAAGAAAAAAGAAATACAATGGAAATGTTTTCAGGCTGTAATTTAATTGATATTAAAGAAAAATAATCTTTGTCTTTAAATTAACTTGAGGATTCCAAATAAAGTGTGGAATATATATATAATATATATATATATTTATATATACATAGATATATTTATATATATATAGATATATTTATATACATATATATATGTATAAGTGTATATGTATAATGATGATGTATTAAACGTAAATGGATGTAATTGTTCGCTCTTCTATTATTATGCATTATTATTCTTCCTTCTCTCGATGTGTGTCATTTAATACTAATAATACGAAATATAACCGTCCTAAACGATGCTAATATTCGTCGCGATCGACTTCTTTCCCGGCTAACTCGAAATGAAAACGAAAAAAAAAAAACATAAGAAAAAAAAAATATGTATGTATGTGTAAATGTATATGAAACAAATAACAGCAAGCTATCACATTTCTTCAAAGTATAAACTAATTGTAAACACTAATTGATTAAGTGAAACAGCGAATCCTCAACTTTCTTTACAAGACAACTGTACCGCCAGTGTTCGATGGTTACTATTTAATTCTTACCGATAATACGTATATCTATATATATATATGTATGTATGTAAAGCAAATAAAGTAAATACAGTGTGTATCCAAAAGAAAAGGAATGCTACAAATATTATGAAACGAATGAGGGGAAATTAATATATATATATCTCTAGATATATGTATATACAAATATATGTGGTATAAAAAAAATAAATGTATTTGCTTATTAATGAAGAAGTTGAGATTAAGATGTGAGAAAAAGCAAACTAATTATGTATGTATATCTGTATGTTAATTGTAATTTAATTTATAATTGCTGTCTGCACTGGCTACAGTGATCATACTATTTTCTTTTTGTACATATTAGGTGTGCGTGCACGGTGTATTCATAGTACTGTGTGTATACTCGATTGCATTTGCAATAATATGAATGGTAATGTAATACTATATGTTATTATAAAAGACTGAATGGAGTTATTTCAAATACTAAATAGAAAACATCTCTATGTCTCTGTTTTTATTGGCAATTTCGTTTCGACGTTCCGTTAATTGTTCGTGTAATCGGTGTGAGCTTTTGAGTGGACGATGGAGAAATTGGACGCAGAAGAAGTGGAAGCGAAAGAATCACATCGAACATCGAACTTACGGACAAAACCTTGCACTCCTTCTTTTATCCACAACAACAGCAGATGAAATAGCAACATCATCATAAATGACGATGATGATGTATTACAGCTCGCCGCCCTCTGACAACTGCCCCCGTAGTTCCTATACCGTGGCAACCCTTGCAGCTATTGCAGCGACTCAATAAATTTCGCACTAAATAGATGCAACTAATTTTCCCAGTAGGCCGTCCCTTCTCATTGGACTATCAACTGAATCAATAATCGACACACATATGCATATATATATATACATATATATATCTGCAGGACTTCCTTTATAGAAAAATTAAAATACGAAAACACCTTCAAAATAAAAATTTCATGCACTTCATAAAGTGCAGTTTTTTTTTGGGAATGCAAGTAAAAGTTATTTGTATATATGAAAAATAGATTATTCAATCGACCCTGAAACAGAAATATAATCGATTTATAGTACTTACTTTCTCTTTTTTTTTTTTTTTGTTTTTTTTGTAGAGGAGAGGAAACCTTGCATAGGGACCACGGATAGGATTCCGTGGTACTGTAAGATTCTTACTCACTAAAACCTCTCCCCTTTTCTTCCCTCATTCCTACAACAGACAAGACAAATACATATGTAAGTAAGTGCACACATGAATAATAAAATAACCTGGAAAACAGATAAAAATATCAAACAACCTAAAAACAGATAAAAACATAATCGTAGAAAATATAAAAACATAAACAAAGTCATCAGAAAATAGATATTAATGTATAGAAATGGATAATAAGACAACCTGAAAACAGATAAAAACATAATCCTAGAAAATATAAAAGTAAAAACATAAACAAAGTCATCAGAAAATAGATATTAATGTATAGAAATGGATAATAAGACAACCTGAAAACAATAAAAACATAATCCTAGAAAATATAAAAACATAAACAAAGTCATCAGAAAATAGATATTAATGTATAGAAATGGATAATAAGACAACCTGAAAAACAATAAAAACATAATCCTAGAAAATATAAAAAACAGTAAAAACATAAACAAAGTCATCAGAAAATAGATATTAATGTATAGAAATGGATAATAAGACAACCTGAAAAAATAAAAACATAATCCTAGAAAATATAAAAAACATAAAAACATAAACAAAGTCATCAGAAAATAGATATTAATGTATAGAAATGGATAATAAGACAACCTGAAAAACAATAAAAACATAATCCTAGAAAATATAAAAAACATAAACAAAGTCATCAGAAAATAGATATTAATGTATAGAAATGGATAATAAGACAACCTAAAACAATAAAAACATAATCCTAGAAAATATAAAAAACATAAAAACATAAACAAAGTCATCAGAAAATAGATATTAATGTATAGAAATGAATAATAAGACAACCTAAAAACAAATAAAAAATATATAAACAATACAAAAAATCAAACAAACAAGGAAATCACACAAATAGGAAAATCAAACACACTTGGAAACACCCATACACGAAAAACAAGCAAACATGGAATACACATGAAATAAACCAAAATTGAAAATAAATTAATGAGAAAAATTTGTCTCACTTTAAGTCGCCTTCTACGACAAGCAATAAATTCATCAACCCCAAGAGGAATGTTTCCATTGGAGTCGGAAAATGTAGTTCTGAAAATAAACAAAAAATAGTCACAATAAAGTACAGAAAATAAGAAGTTGAATTGATAATATCTTCTTTTTGTCGACTTCTACGACAATCAGGAGTTACTGATAATGTAGTACTGGAAATAAAGAAAAAATAGTGTTAATAAATTAATGAAAATTGGATGCTGAATTCATACGACCCATTTTATGTTTTCTGAATCTGCAACTAATTCATCTTCATTTTCTCGTTCTAATCCACATTCGTTTTCTCGTTCTAATCCACATTATTGGTATTCACTCGCGAACACTCGCGAAATTTGCAATAAAAATACGCACAAAACTCCGGAATTTTAACACGTGATTCTAATTACTAACTACTAAGTTCACAATAAATTGAATTTACTGATTATACGTTAGATCCATCCCTGAAAGCAGAACATATAAGCCGACAAATACGTTGTATTTGCCACTAACTACTCAAACTAAACTTTACAGAAAACCAATACCAATATTAAATATACTGAAATCTGAAAAGAAATGAATTTACTTTAAGGTTGAGGGATGACTTTTTGTTACCACTTCGAAGTTTCTGAATCTGCAACTAATCCATCTTCATTTTCTCGTTCTAATCCACATTATTGGTATTCACTCACGAACACTCGCGAAATTTGAAATAAAAATACGCACAAACTCCCGAATGAATTAATACTACCGAGTCGCGATTCACATACTACGTAACTGTACTACCGAAGAATAAACTTCGCGGAAAACGCGAGCCTTAACGGATGCACCTCGAGAAGGTTTTAGCACAGGCGGCGATGTCTCCTTTTAGTCGGCTTCTACGACAAGCAGGAGTTACTTTGGCTATATTCTTCTACCCTAGCCAAAGGGCTTTAATCCATGTTGGTCCTGTAAATGTAATTTTGGTGATTATGAAAATTAGTCTAATTAAAATTGAGAAACTAAAAGAATTGAAGATGTCTCCTTTTAGTCGCCTTCTACGACAAGCAGGAGTTACTTTGGCTATATTCTTCTACCCTAGCCAAAGGGCTTTAATCCATTGGTCCTGAAAATGTAATTTTGGTGATTATGAAATTAGTCTAATTAAAATTGAGAAACTAAGAAGAAGAATTGATGTCTCCTTTTAGTCGCCTTCTACGACAAGCAGGAGTTACTTTGGCTATATTCTTCTACCCTAGCCAAAGGGCTTTAATCCAGTTGGTCCTGAAATGTAATTTTGGTGATTATGAGAAATTAGTCTAATTAAAATATAGAAGAATTGATGATGTCTCCTTTTAGTCGCCTTCTACGACAAGCAGGAGTTACTTTGGCTATATTCTTCTACCTTAGCCAAAGGGCTTTAATCCACTTGGTCCTGAAAATAATGAGAAATTAGTCTCATTAATATTGATAAATTGAGTCTCCATCCTTCTTGGAATATGTGTTGGTAACGAATATTCTATTGGCATAAGCTGGGAACTAAAACAATTCATAAATTAAAAATTACCTAAAAATAGAAAAACAAATTAATTAAATATTTCTGAAAAAGAAAATACATTACATCAGACAAATAAAAACAAAATAATTAAATTTATATAATAAAGAACATGTTAATTAATTATTTCTTGAAATATTAAGAAATTTTAAAAGAGAAATCAATTAGATCATAGTTTTTTGCTGTGTTTTATTGTGTATATCTATTGTTTTGGCCGCCAAGAAGATTACTTACACCCATTCCAAGCCCACAGCAAAAGCTTAGTCTGAATGCAAGATCCGCAAGACGACCACTGTTATTTGCTGGAAGAAATACATATACATTAATATGGAAATTATACACCCGACGATTGTTATGGAGAATCACTCGAAATCAAAAGCAAATCCACCACGATTAAGTCGCAGTGGATATCAGACCGGGAACCAACTAGAAATTCCACGAACGGTCATCCATTATAAACCTAACTTAGATTATGGGATATTCTACGTTAATCTTTAATCCGGCAAAGATAAGACAGCAAGAAGGTGATAACAAGTAGTTAATTTAGATTAATGTAAAAAAATATTGATATAAAAGCATTATAAATAAATGCCTTTTATTGTGTTTTAGGGGAGGTTGCTATACAAAAAGCTAGAATTGCAATTAGAAATTTGCCAAGTTCCTATTTGCAACTTTCGAGTGATTTTCGGGCACGATGGATACGTTAGATCCATCTCTGAAAGCAGAACATATAAAAGCCGACAAATACGTTAGATTCGTCACTAACTACTCATGCTAATAATCGCGAGGCTGCAAAATATTTCAATTAAAATGTAGAATTTTAATTTAATTATAAGTTAATTCTAATAATAGAAAGTAAATAATATTGATTGAAAAAAAATACTGAAGTTGTTTCTATCAAAATACTGAAATACGGCAGCAGGTACAAAACTATTAAACAAAAATAATAAAACAACTCCAATTTATATATTGAATTAAAATGAGAGCAGAGTTCTGAAATTCTTCATTTGCAAAGAAATATTTGACAGCCATGTATAAATAATGTAATCTAAAATTATTTAGAAAGTAAGGGATTTAAGTAATTATTAGTACAATATATTTAAAAATAAAGTAAATTGATAAATATTTAAAAAAATAATTAGAAATTTGACTACTTGCAATGTAAATCTAATAATTTAATTTAATTTGACAAAATGCAATAATGAAATGTGAATAGTTAAAATATTGAAAACCTGAAAAGAAATGAATTTACTTATAGTTTGAGGGAGGGCTTTTGTAAATCGGGTGTGGTAAATAAAATCACTTACTACTTGATGTCTTCTTCCTTCCTCGATGGCAATCGCGAACACTCGCGACACTGAGTAAAAGATTCGCACAAAATTCCGGAAATTTAACACTCTCGACACGTGATTTTAATTACTAATTATAAATTGAATTTACTGATTTTAAACGATATTACCGGTGGAAGAACAAGAGCAAAAGCCTTAAACTTGTTTTCCAAGATACGCACAAACACTGTAAAGCAGAATGTAAGGTATAGATTCGGCCCTCAACTGTAAAATCATTCCTCCTATTTAACCATAGCATCAAGCTAATGTCACGGAAGACAACAAGAGCCCTATACGAGAATACAATTTGGTGCTATACAAATAGGTGGATACAATGATTTAGTAATTGGCTAAGACTTCCTTAAAGACATCTGTCGCGCGAAAAATGATAATTTCGGGGAAACGCGAGCCCCTAGATCCGCTGTGATCTGTGCATGGTTGCTCGTATACGATACGATAAGACAACCACCCTAACGGATGCACCTCAAGAAGGTTTTAGCACAGACGGTCTTGTCATTCCAGAGGCTATGTGTTTCACATTACGAAAGTGATTAACGCATAGAATGACCTGGTATTGAATACCTTGCATCCATAGTTAACGAATAAACATACGATTTTTGTCCATAACGATTCTGAAAATATAAACAGTTGTATTAGGAAAAATGTAAAAATTTAAATTGATTAAAAATAATTATAAAAATTGAAATAAACAAATCAGTCTTGATGTATTAATAAATACATAATAAATAAGTTGACAATATTAAAAACTAGAATCACATAAAATATAGAATATATAAAACATTTGCTATGAAATAAAAATTAAGAATCGAAAAATCAAAGTCATTGAAACAACATTTAAAAATTATATACATAAATTATAAGAAAATATAAATTATCAAATTAATTGCATTAGTATTTAATTCAATTTCAATGTAAAACTCGATAAATTTGAAGTGAAAAACAAAAATTTAAATATTAGTGTTTATTATCTATACTTAAATATTCTAATAATAATGAAGTTGTATTAACTAATAAAAACAAATATTGAAGAAAAATCTATATAAATATTAATAATCTAATAATTTCTAGAATATTAATGAAGTTAGATTAAACAATTAACACAAATATTGAAGAGAAATCTACATATTGAAAAATCAGTATTCATTTCCGTTACTTTATTATTAATCACAAATTAATTAACAGAAATTTTATAGAAAAATCTATAGAAAATATTTAATTACTAGAATTAATGAAGCTGGATTAAATAAATACATATATTGAAGAAATTACAAAAAGAAAAATAATGAAGTTGGATTAAATAGTGAACACAAAATTAATTAAAATGTGTAGTTCTATGAAAATAATAGTTTTCAATTAAAAAGCTCTGAAATTTATAGTAATCAATGTCTTTACATTTTATACAACAAAATGAATTTAACTATAATAATAAAATGAAAGAAGTAATAAATTGAATATTTTTGGTAAAACATTTAAATGAAAATGAAGAATTTTTATAAAAATTTGCGCATCAAAATGAAATCTTATAGAAGCAAGAAAGAATTGAAGTATATTGCAATTGCAATATTAAAAGAAGAAAATGGAGTGTTTTCAATTAAAATAATCTACTGAAAATAAATAGAAAATAATAGATACTGAAAATTGAACTGAAAAAATACTGAAGCAACTCAAATTTCCCTTTTAATTTTTATTTTATTAAATACAATGAGACCAGTCTTTAGAAATTCCTTATTTGCATCTAAGGGTAGGTCAATATTCTATAGAATTTGTTTTGATTTGAATAAAATAATTTCATTTTATTTAATTGAATTCACTCAGGAACACGAAATTAATCAAAAGTACTCACCGCTTAGGTATTTTCATTTTCCATCTAACCTCTGGGCTTTTGGAAGACTTTATCAGGTGGAATCAGGGCATCACTGGGTATCAGCAATTCTTAGGCTATTTGCCGCAGGATATTCGGGGATGGATCGCACCCCTCGAATATATTTTCTAGAGATAATTAAACAAATAAATTAATTATAATGCATCACAAATGTTCATAATTCAGTATACAAAGTCATATACTTCAATAGAATAGAAATAGAAAATATAAAATAAGAAAATTGTTAACTTTAATTACTCTAAAATTAATAAATCTTGATTGAATATTGAATACAAACGTATGTATCTTCAAGTTTTAATTAATAATTTGAAAATTAATAAATTTAAATTAATTAATAAGAAAGTATATTGAATTTACTTTACAAAGACAATATTAAATAAATAAATTATTTGTAACCCATCAAAAACTGTTCAGAATTCAGTATACAAATCATATATTACATAAGAAATTCATCTCGTAAACATTACTAAACTAAAAGTAATTAGATTGAAATATAAAACATAAAATTTACTGTGAAAACATAAAAAATACAATGATTTTAAAATAAATTATTTAATTGAAAATGACAAATTAATAAAAACTTTAATTAATCTAGATTGAATGTTGAACACAAATATATCTTCAAGTTTTAATTCAAAATTCTCAAATTAATAAGTATATAAAATATAAAATTACAGAGAATTTAATTAATAAAGACAAAATTCAAGGGACATGAAATTAATCAAAAGTACTCACCGCTTAGGTATTTTCATTTTCCATCTAACCTCTGGGCTTTTGGACAACTTCATAAGGTGGAATCAGGGCATCACTGGGTATCAGCAATTCTTAGGCTATTTGCCGCAGGATATTCGGGGATGGATCTCATCCCTCGAATATATTTGCTAGAGAAAATTAAACAAATACATTAATTATAATGCATCACAAATCTTCATAATTCAGTATACAAAGTCATATATTTCAGAAGTAATTAATGTCATAAAAATTATTAAAAATTACTAAACTAAAAGCAATTTGATTGAAATAAAAAATTTAAAATAAAATTGTTAACTTTAATTACTCGAAAATTAATAAATCTTTATTGAATATTGAATTCAAACGTATGTATCTTCAAGTTGTAATTAATAATTTGAAAATTAATAAATTTAAGTTCATTAATAAGAAAGTATATTGAATTTACTTTACAAAGACAATATTAAACAAATAAATTATTTGTAACGCATCAAAAACTGTTCAGAATTCAATATACAAATCATATATTTCATAAGAAATTCATCTCGTGAAAATTACTAAATTAAAAGTAATTAGATTGAAATAGAAAATATAAAAATTACTGTGAAAACATAAAAAAATACTATGATTTTATAATAAATTATTTAATTGAAAATGACAAATTAATAAAAACTATAATTAATCTACATTGAATGTTGAACACAAAAATATCTTCAAGTTTTAATTAAAAATTCTCAAATTAATAAGTATATTAAATATAAAACTATAGATAATTTAATTAATAAAGACAAAATTCAAGTGACACGAAATTAATCAAAAGTACTCACCGCTTAGGTATTTTCATTTTCTATCTAACCTCTAGGCTTTTGGACGACTTCATCATGTGGAATCAGGGCATCACTGGGTATCAGCAATTCTTAGGCTATTTGCCGCAGGATATTCGGGGATGGATCTCATCCCTCGAATATATTTGCTAGAGAAAATTAAACAAATACATTAATTATAATGCATCACAAATGTTCATAATTCAGTATACAAAGTCATATATTTCAAAAGAAATTCATGTCATGAAAATTATTAAAAATTACTAAACTAAAAGCAATTTGATTGAAATAAAAAATTTAAAATAAGAATATTCTTAACTTTAATTACTCTAAAATTAATAAAATTTGATTGAATATTGAATACAAACGTATGTATCTTCAAGTTTTAATTAATAATTTGAAAATTAATAAATTTAAGTTCATTAATAAGAAAGTATATTGAATTTACTTTACAAAGACAATATTAAACAAATAAATTATTTGTAACCCATCAAAAACTGTTCAGAATTCAGTATACAAATCATATATTTCATAAGAAATTCATCTCGTAAAAATTACTAAACTAAAAGTAATTAGATTGAAATAGAAAACATAAAATTTACTGTGAAAACATAAAAAAATACGATGATTTTAAAATAAATTATTTAATTGAAAATGACAAATTAATAAAAACTTTAATTAATCTAGATTGAATGTTGAACTATTTTTGTGTTCAAGTTTTAATTAAAAATTCTCAAATTAATAAGTTTATTAAATATAAAATTATAGAGAATTTAATTAATAAAGACAAAATTCAAGGGACACGAAATTAATCAAAAGTACTCACCGCTTAGGTATTTTCATTTTCCATCAAACCTCTGGGCTTTTGGACAACTTCATAAGGTGGAATCAGGGCATCACTCGGTATCAGGGCATCACTGGGTATCAGCAATTCTTAGGCTATTTGCCGCAGGATATTCGGGGATGGATCGCACTCCTCGAATATATTTTCTAGAAAAAATCAAACAAATAAATTAATTATAATGCATCACAAATATTCAGAATTTAGTATAGAAGGGTGATTAGGTTAGGAAGGAAGGGGTTGGGTTAGATTAGGAAGGAGGTTGGGTTAGGAAGAAGGGGGTAGGGTTAGGTAAGGAAGAATGGGGTTGGGTTAGGTTAGGAAGAAAGGGGTTGGGTTAGGTAAGAAAGAATGGGGTTAAGTAATAAATATATTAAATATAAAATTAGAGAATTTAATTAATAAAGACAAAATGCAAGGAACACGAAATTAATCAAAAGTACTCACCTCTTAGGTATTTTCATTTTCCATCTAACCTCTGGGCTTTTGGACGACTTCATCAGGTGGAATCAGGGCATCACTGGGTATCAGCAATTCTTAGGCTATTTGCCGCAGGATATTCGGGGATGGATCGCACCCCTCGAATATATTTTCTAGAAAAAATCAAACAAATAAATTAATTATAATGCATCACAAACATTCAGAATTAGTATAGAAGGGTGATATAGGTTAAAGGAAGAAAGGGGTTGGGTTAGGAAGAAGGGGGTAGGGGTGGTAGGTAAGGAAGAAAGGGGTTGGGTTAGGTTAGAAAGAAAGGGGTTGGGTTAGGTAAGAAAGAATGGGGTTGGGTTAGGTAATAAGTATATTAAATGTAAAATTATAGAGAATTTAATTAATAAAGACAAAATTCAAGGGACACAAAATTAATCAAAAGTTCTCACCGCTTAGGTATTTTCATTTTCCATCTAACCTCTGGGCTTTTGGACGACTTCATCAAGTGGCATCACTGGGTATCAGCAATTCTTAGGCTATTTGCCGCAGGATATTCGGGCATGGATCGCACCCCTCGAAAATATTTTCTAGAAAAAATCAAATAAATAAATTAATTATAATACATCACAAATATTCAGAATTTAGTACAAAAGGGTGGTTAGGTTAGGAAAAAGGGAAGAAAGGGGTTGGGTAGGTAAGGAAGAGGGGGTTGGGTAGGTAAGGAAGAAGGGGGGTTGGGTAGGTAAGGAAGAAGGGGGTTGGGTAGGTAAGGAAGAAGGGGGGTTGGGATAGGTAAGGATAAGTGGGGATAGGTTAGGAAGATGGTGGTTACGTTAGAAAGGGGGTAATTAATGCAAAACTTACTTGATGTTGTCGAACCAACGGCAGAAATCCAAATGGAGGGAAGCTTGGAAAACCGAGCTTATTTATACCCGACGTGAAAAAGGCGGTCCCCAGAATATTGCAAAAAAAATTATATATAAAACTAAAATATTCGATATACCAAAAACACAATAAGAGAGAAAGAGACAAGAAATTCTAACATGTGAATAGAAGAGAGAAAAAAGATTGCCACAACCGAAATATATTTTAGGAACTAACAAAAAACACCGAGCACCGATTTACAGGACTTGCTCCATAACTACAGCCAAAATTATTTAAAACACAAATGCAATTAAATACAAATACAATGATCAATGTGTTTTTCTTAATTACTACAAAATTAATGAGTTGAACAAAAATTTAACAGGAAAAAAAAATTGAAAATCGCAATAATCGTTTCATATTTGGATTGAATTTGCAGTTTTCACGTAATAGCTGATAAATTTGATGTAATAAAGGTATTAATGATAGAACTTTGCCGCGGATTTCTTAATTACTCTAGGAAAAAAGGAAATAATTCACATTTTAATGAAATTAGCGGGTTTTCCGTAATAACCTGTATAAAATTGAAGCTTTACTGAATTAATCTAAGAAAAAATGACGTATTTTGAGTATTCAGGTAGAGATAATTGACTTAATTAATTCACATTTTAATTAAATTGGTAGGTTTTTTAAAAAGCTGTAAAAAAATTGAAGAGCAACGAGCATACAATAATCAGAATCATCGCAGTTTCATTAATTAGTTAAGAATTGTTGTAAATATAATATAAAATCCGATTTTAAATTAAACGTTTTCAAAGTTTTACAATTCAAACTTTGGCGAAGTGCATTAGAAAAAAACGTTTCTTCGAGCTCGGTAACGTAAACATTGGAACAGTCGAGAAGACAAAAAAAATTGCCGATGGGATCGGTTGATAAGCAACGACGAATAACCGTCGTTGAGAATAAATTGTAATGGCAATAGAAAATAAATTTATTAAAATGAAATTAGTTATTTCGATTTTCGCGATAGAACAATGTATTAATTATCTCAGAAATTAGTAATAATATTTATTATAACAGTCAAAGCATATAATCAAATAAAAATTATAAACATTTTTTATATATTAATAAAATAAAGACTTTGATCGTTATGCTTTTTTTAATCTGAATTAATTAATTATTATTTATTCAAAAAAAAAGATATTTGGATGAGATATTGGCATATGCCCTAATATAATTAGCTTTACTTGATAAGCTGTTGAAATTGAAACAAAAAAATAATAATTGAATAGGCAATGTTTTTGAGCTTTCTTTAATTACTCGTAAATTAATGGAATTATATTAAATATTGAACACAAATAATCAAGAAAAATATACAGAGAATTTGATTACTTAACCAGTATTTCAATAGATTTAGCGAGTTTTACGTAATAGCTGATGAAATTGAGTTAAAAAAAATAATAGTTGAATAGGCATTGAGCTTTTATTCAATCACTCGTAAATGAATGGAATTATATTAATTAATTAACACAAATAATACAGATAAAATTACTGAGAATTTAATTAATTAACCAAAATTTCAATAAAATCAGCGAGTTTTGCGTAATAATTAATTGAAATCAAGCAGATTTATAAATTATAATATAAATAATTGATTTTTAAATGAAATATTTTCAAATTTTTACAATTCAATGTAAAAATCGGGAGAGGTTATTGACCTGAAAATGTTGGCGAAATGCATTCAAAAAACATAGTTTTGAGCTCGGGCTACGATTGGACAATGTAAATAACAAAAAACGAAAAAAACCGTTGGCAAAACAATTTCGAGCATATATTTTTTTGTGCTCTCTCACAAAGATGCCAGTAAAAAGGTTTACAAAGGCAAAAAGTTTTGATGACGACTGACAAATAACGGTTGATGGAAATAAAATACAATTTCAATAAAAAATAATTTATTTGAAATTAAATAAATCATGATATTCTTTACTTAATTACCCGAAACTATATTATATAATTAACACAAATAATAAGGGTAAATTTAATTATTTTACCAACATTTCAATACTCTTCTGTAAAATACTCGACAACCAATCATGCTAATTTCGTATTTCAATACTCTACTGAAAGTCAAATGTCCAGGCTTCAATACTCAATAATTTGCATATTTGTATCTGGTACAGTTTTCCTGTAATTGGCGCTCCAAGTTGGAAAAACGTTTTTTAACGCTCGAAAACGCAGTACCTTCATTATTTGGTAAATTACTCGAAAACCAATCATGTTAATTTCGTATTTCAATACTTTACTCAAAGCTAAATGTTCAGGCTTCAATATATAATTATTTGCATATTTTTATCTGGTACAGTTTTCCAGTAATTCGCGCTCCAAATTGGAAAAACGTTTTTCAATGCTCGAAAGCGCAGTACCTTCATGTTTTGGTTAATTACTCAACAACCAATCATGCTAATTCTGAATTTAAATGCACTACTTAAAGTCAAATGTTCATGCTTCAATACGCAATTATTTGCATATTTGTATCTGGTACATTTTTCCTGTAATTGGCGCTCCAAGTTGGAAAAACGTTTTTCAACGCACGAAAGCGCAGTACCTTCATGTTTTGGTAAATTACTCGACAACCAATCAAGCTAATTTCGTATTTCAATACTTTACTGAAAGCTAAATGTTCAGGCTTCAATATATAATTATTTGCATATTTGTATCTGGTACAGTTTTCCAGTAATTCGCGCTCCAAGTTGGAAAAATGTTTTTCAACGCTCAAAAGCGCAGTACCTTCATGTATTTTTTAATTACTAGACAACCAATTATGCAAATTTCATATTTGAATACTCTACTTAAAGTCAAATGTTCAGGCTTTAATACACAATTATCTTCATATTTGTATCTGGTACCTTTTTCTTGTAATTGGCGCTCCAAATTGGAAAAACGTTTTTCAACGTTCGAAAGCGCAGTACCTTCATGTTTTGGTAAATTACTCGACAACCAATCATGCTAATTTCATATTTGAATACTGTACTTAAAGTCTAATGTTCAGGCTTCAATAAACAATTATCTGCATATTTGTAACTGGTACCATTTTTCTGTAATTGGCGCTTCAAGATGGAAAAACATTTTATAAACAGTAGAAAACGTCATATACGGTGGATGCGCCGGGTGCCTGTTTAATTAATCTAAATTATACTTACCAATTATACTGACATTTTTAAATACCTGAAACTATATTATATAATTAAGAGCAAATTTAATTAATAAATAAATTAACTATTAATGAGCATAAAATAACACAATGTCTTTATGTTTTACTTAATTACTTCTAATTTAATGAATTTAAATTAAAACGTTTCCAGTTTCACTTTCGAATAAGCAGTGTTTCCACGTTTTGGTTCATTACTCAACAATGCTAATTTCAAGCTTGCACACTCAATGTAAAGCCAAATATTCAGTCATTAATATGAAAATAATTCTATATTTGTATCTATTACGGTTTTCCAGAAATTGGCGCTACAAGTTGGAAAAATATACTACTGAAACCAACCTACAAATTAAAAAAATCATCATAATGGTAACTATCCACCGGAAAAGATTACCTACCTAATGTCAACCGCGATCTTAAATTTACTCAATGTTCACATTGATGAACAGATTGTGAATAAAATTACACGAGATAAAAAAAACTATAATTATATAATCAAATTTGAAATCCAACATTTATAAATATTTCTTTATATTTTTAATATTTTTTAAAAGTGCAAATTAAAGTGTTTTCAAATATTTTAATTAATTAACCAAATAACGAGTAAATAGTTTTCTAATTTTATTAAAAAAAAACTGAAAACTCCATTTATGGTGGAAGCGCCAGGTAATTACACTTATAATCAGTACTGAATTATAATAATAATTTGTTGGAAACTATTGAAACTATTACGTAATAAAAATAAATAAAACTATATTATATAATTTTCTTCTATTGCAGCACTTGTGTAACTTTTCCAATATATTTTAAACCCGGAAAATATCGTCATTGAAAATTATATAAGAAATGAAAACATGTTTAAAAATATACATTACTTAAATCCATGTTACATATACATTGTCAGTTTCTACATATTTATATAGGAAATATGTAAGTTTGGTTGCCTATGAACATAACACCAGTCACGCTTATTCTATTTTCATCATTTTTAAATAAATCAACGTCATTGTTTTCTAATTATAAAATAATAATTAATTTTTACAAACGATTAATTAAAAAAAAACTAAATTAAAAAAATATTTATTGAAACAGTCACATATTTATATAATCATAATAATTATTTGTTGCACTTATTGTAATTAAATGTTATTTTATTTAATTATATGGCGATAAAAGTTGTTTTCCTGAAGTTAAATTATTATTGTAATAAACGTTTTAATTTATTGTTTTTAATTACTGAATAATAAATATTATTAATTTCGTAAGGTTACGTACTTTTGAAATGTTTTGCTGAAATTTTCGAAAACATCTATTTTTAGTTGATCATTAATTTCTATTAAAATCTATTTTTAAAGAAACATAGATTAAAGCTGATGATGATAAAGAAGATGAAAAAAAAATAACATCACGTAAGATAGGCAGAAGAACCACAAAAATGTGAGCGATTATTTTTGCCAAATCTTTCTTTATTTTTATGGACGGCCGTAAATATTCGAAATTGTTTATGCACGCAAATTCGAGAACGATGAAACCGTTCATTTCATCGGTGACCATGGCTTTTAAACGTTTTCAGGGATTTTCTTCAGGGAAAGGCAAATCACGAATTGCTGCTGTAAAAGAAAACAAGCAACACAACATTCCTTCATTCATTTACTAAATTACTCAATATAATCATGTAAATGGGTCATTTTAATAGTAATAACAACACAATCCGATAAATAAATAAATTTATATAATTATTCAAGACTGTCGTTAAAAATACTCGTTAATTTTTTTCCTATTTACACACACTTTTGATGGAATGCTTTCGCTCTTCGAATTGCAACAGAGTTCACGCGCCCAGATATTAATCAATATTCCACCAAACATAGTTCATGTGTAATTAATGAAGACGTGGATGAAGAAGAGAGAAAAAAACTTGTTTCGATTCGCTGGAAACGCGGTATAATATAAACATTCGCTTTCTTTCCTTTACTTGAGATATTATTTTTTTTAATCAATTTACAACGCATGACCACTTTTTCTTTCTAGAAACTCTTCCTAGCATCTTCCATTAATTATATTCAAATAATTAATTATACCAACCGCATCAAATAAAATTTAATTTTCATTAGAGAATTTATAATTTTAATTAGAATAAATATCATATATTTTTATGTCGTAATGTTTTTATTCACAATCTATTCATCAATGAGATAAACTGAGTAAACACACTGCTTTTTCGAGCATTTTTTAAAATTTGAACACGAATTACAGCCAAACGGCAAAAACCACAGAAATATATCGATACTTGCTAGATTCCCCAAACATTTAGCTTTCATATGCATGTATTGGATTCATTCTATGTATTATAGTTTTCGAGTAAATGAATGAAATGTAAAAACACTGCTTTTCGAGCATTTTTGAAACTTTGAACACGAATTACAGCCAA
>NW_017100091.1:323458-366620 GCF_001412225.1 Nicrophorus vespilloides | reverse complement strand
AATATGCGATGCACCGCAAAATCACTCCCACTAACATTTTTTAGTGATGTTCTGAACCTAAGAGTATTTCTTCTGTGCATCTGCCGACTTATATAATGATCTATGTGGAGTGGAGGTGGAGTTGGCCACCCAAGTCTTCTGCTATTGGTGCGTCGTTTTACTACCTGCTTTCAACTTCTTCAAATCTGAAAATAATAAAGATTTGTAATTTTTTTCATTATAAAATAGAAAATATACTATTTCTAAAATTAAACTTTATATTCACCTGGCCTGACTTTCTTCAGTTCTTCTACCCTCGATGCATTAAACATTAGTTAAAGAGAAGAGATGGTGTTCAACATACATTCTTATTAATTATGTTAAACAAAATCTCTGTCACTACAACCAACATTTCTAGTGAGGATAGGCTTAGCCTGTAATGGTCCATTTTCTAATCCATCCATATTTCCTCAAAATGGTGTGTTGTTTTGGCATCCAAGTTTATGTCTTTATGGAACCTGAAAAGACAATAATTTAATATTTTTGAAAATTCATCGCAGTTCTACATAATTTATGTACAATAGATGTGTTAATAATAGTTGATTTCTGACGTTCTTGTGTTCTTCTCTTTCTGATGTTTCATACAACGATCGGTATGACCTTATGAACTCTGCTATAAATTCTAAAATATTATTGCAGCATCCAAAAGCCCACATCAATCGACGTATTGGGGACAGTTCTGAAGATGACAGTTTTCCTATAAACAATCCATGAGTCTTCGGCATTATAAATAAATTCTTATACATTATACATAACACACGAAACTCACTACAACCGACATAAATGAATGACACCAATTAAAATATACCTAAGAACGGTAATGCAAATAACAGACAAACTTCGGAAATCCATATAACAAAACACTTAATTTATTAAGATTTCATATTTACCAAGTTAAAATCCTGAACTCTACACGACTCTATTGCAAATGGTTTGAACTTATGTAGACAAGCTGCTAGATTCTTAGATCCTGGTGTTCTTTCATCTTTCTCTCCCTCATGGTTTATACAACGATAGTTTATTCTTATATTAATGAAAGATACTTCTGAAGATGAAAGTATTCCTAGAAACAATCGTGTACTTAATAAACATATTTTTTTTATAATAATCATATACATCATTTACCGTTTCCAAACACAGATGTTAATATGCAATAAGTGTGTTTCCTTAACATTTTCTTCTTTTCAGGTTCAGCACATCTTGTAGTATCAAATATTAATTCAAATGAAATTGCGACACATCACATAAATTCTTATAAATTATGCGATGAACCGCAAAATCACTCGAAGAAACATTTTTTAGTGATGTTCTGAACCTGATAGTATTTATTCTGATCATCTGCCCACTTATATAATGATCTATGTGCCAACTCCACTCAAATCTTCTGCAATTGGTGCGTCGTTTTACTACCTGCATTCAACTTCTTCAAATCTGAAAAGAATAAAGATTTGTATTCCTTTTGATTATAAAATAGAAAATATATTATTTACAAACTTAGACTTTGTAGGAGAATATAGCCTGACTTTCTTCAGTTCTTCTATACTCGATGCATTAAAAACTAGTTAAAGTGAAGAGAAAGTGTTCAGCATACATTCTTATTAATTATGCTAAATACAATCTCTACCACTACAACCAACATTTCTAGTGAGGATAGGCGTGTTTTTTGGCATCAAAGTTTATGTCTTTATGGAACCTGAAAAACGATTACTTTAATATTTTTGAAAATGAATCAGTTCTACATAATTCATGTACAATAGATGTATTAATAATAGTTGAATTCTGACGTTTTTATTTTCTTCTCTTCCTGATGTTTCATACAACGATCGGTATGAGCTTAAGGACTACACTATAAATTCTCAAATATTATTGCATAATCCAAAAGCCCACACCAATCGACGTATTGCGGCCAGTTCTGAAGATGATATAAACAATATATGAGTTTTGGGCATTATAAATCAATTTGTATACATTATACATAACACCGGAAACCCACTACAGCCAACATAAATGAATGACACCAATTAAAATATACCTAAGAACGGTAATGAAAATAGAGACAAACTTCGGAAATCCATATAACAATNNTCTCAAGTCCTGGTGTTCTTTCATCTTTCTCTCCCCGATGCTTTATACAACGATTGACACGAACTTCCAGACCAAACTCTTATATTTTACAGTTTGTTCTGGAAGTTCGTACCAACAGACGTATTAATTTATTTTTATTAATGAATCATACTTCTGAAGATGAAAGTATTCCTGGAAACAATCGTGTACTTAATACAAATATTTTTTATAATAATCATGTACATCATTTACCGTTTCCAAAGACAATATTTAGTGAAATTATTTTCATGACATTTTCTTCCACATATATTGGAACTTCTTCTGTTCTCCTCTTCCCGATGTTCCATACAACGATCGATCGGAACTTTTGGAAGCTTATATAAATTCAAATATATTATAAAAAGCTACAAAAGTTCGCATCAACCGTCGTATTATGGAATTCTTACGATGATGAAGATAGGAGTATTCCTGCTACAAAACAGGACAATGGTGTAATGATCTATGCAACTGCTTTCCTACAATTCGTGCGTCTCTTAAACATAAACATTAATCATACAACACAAATGATGAAATATGTTGTTAACTTCTTCGTGATGTTGTAGATTTTCGAACTTTTATACATGGATTAATATGAGATTCTGGCCCTCTGTATAAATTTCTATATACTATACAAAGTACCAGAATCCCACTTCAATCGACATTTGTGTAATTGTCTCCAAACATAACGAACGTATGATATACCTAACAAAAATAATTAAAATAACACACCAACTTTGAAAATACAATTTATAATCCTGATAGATTCCACATACTTATACTTTAATGATAGTTCTAAAGCTGTAAATAATCTCCTATACTGTAATTGTTGTTACATTAACTTACAATACTCAAGAATCCTCAAGTCCTGACGTCTGTCCATTCTTCTTTCCCTGATGTTTCATACAACGATCGAAGTGAATTTTGGTCGCTGCATATAAATTCTAATATAATTATACAGAGCTCCAAAAATTCACTCCAACTGACGTATTAAGGTATTCATTCAATGATGGAAGATAGTTCTGAAGTCGAAGTTGTGGCTTGAAATAATAATATAGTTAATATTAATAGTTATTCTTATGATAATCATATAAATCTTTTACCTTTTCCAAACGTAGATGTTAATATGTAATAAGTTTATTTCCTTAATATTTTCTTCTTTTCAGGTTCAGCACATCTTGTAGTATCAAATATTAATGAAAATGAAATTGGGGCAGATCACATAAATTCTTATAAAATATGCGATGCACCGCAAAATCACTCCCACTAACATTTTTTAGTGATGTTCTGAACCTGAGAGTATTTCTTCTGTGCATCTGCCGACTTATATAATGATCTATGTGGAGTGGAGGTGGAGTTGGCCACACAAGTCTTCTGCTATTGGTGCGTCCTTTTACTACCTGCTTTCAACTTCTTCAAATCTAAAAGTAAGAAAGAATTGTATTTTTTTCATTATAAAACTTAAACTTTATATTCACCTAGCCTGACTATCTTCAGTTCTTCTATCCTCGATGCATTAAACATTAGTTAAAGAGAAGAGATGGTGTTCAACATACATTCTTATTAATTATGTTAAACAAAATCTCTGTCACTACAACCAACGTTTCTAGTGAGGATAGGCTTAGCCTGTGATGTTCCATTTTATAATCCATCCATCTTTCCTCAAAATGGTGTGTTGTTTTGGCATCCAAGTTTATGTCTTTATGGAACCTGAAAAGACAATATTTTAATATTTTTGAAAATTCATCACAGTTCTACATAATTCAAGTACAATAGATGTGTTAATAATTGTTGAATTCTGACGTTGTTCTGTTCTTCTCTTCCTGATGTTTCATACAACGATCGGTATGAGCTTATGAACTCTGCTATAAATTCTAAAATATTATTGCAGCATCCAAAAGCCCACATCAATCGACGTATTGAGGACAGTTCTGAAGATGACAGTTTTCCTAGAAACAATCTATGAGTCTTGGGAATTATAAATAAATTCTTATACATTATACATACACTACAACCGACATAAATGAATGACACCAATTAAAATATACCTAAGAACGGTAATGAAAATAATAGACAAACATCGGAAATCCATATAACAAAACACTTAATTTTTTAAGATTTCATATTTACCAAGTTAAAATCCTGAACTCTACACGACTCTATTGCAAATGGTTTGAACTTATGTAGACATGCTGCTAGATTCTCAGATCCTGGTGTTCTTTCATCTTTCTCTCCCCCATGGTTTATACAACGATTGACATGTACCAACGTACCAATAGACGTATTAGTTTATTCTTATATTAATGGAAGATACTTCTGAAGATGAAAGTATTCCTAGAAACAATCGTGTACTTAATAAACATATTTTTTTATAATAATCATATACATCATTTACCGTTTCCAAACATAGATGTTAATATGCAATAAGTGTATTTCCTTAACATTTTCTTCTTTTCAGGTTCAGCACATCTTGTAGTATCAAATATTAATGAAAATGAAATTGGGGCAGATCACATAAATTCTTATAAAATATGCGATGCACCGCAAAATCACTACCACTAACATTTTTTGGTGATGTTCTGAACCTGAGATTATTTCTTCTGCGCATCTGCTCACTTATATAATGATCTATATGCCAACTCCACCCAAATCTTCTGCAATTGGTGCGTCGGTTTACTACCTGCTTTCAACTTCTTCAAATCTGAAAATAATAAAGATTTGTAATTTTTTTTGCATTATAAAATAGAAAATATACCATTTCTAAACTTAAACTTTATATTCATCTAGCTTGACTATCTTCAGTTCTTCTATCCTCGATGCATTAAACATTAGTTAAAGTGAAGAGATGGTGGTCAACATAAATTCTTATTAATTATGTTGAACAAAATCTCTATCACTACAACCAACATTTCTAGTGAGGATAGGAGTAGCCTGTAATGATCCATTTTCTATTCCATCCATCTTTCCTCAAAATGGTGCGTTGTTTTTTCATACAAGTTTATGTATGAACCTGAAAAACGAATACTTTAATATTTTTGAAAATGCATCAGTTCTACTCTTCTCGATGTTTTATACAACGTTTGAACTTTTTGGAACATGTTAATATTTGCATTACGTCTTGGCATTCTTCCGTTCTTCTCTTTCCGATGTTTCATACAACGATTGAAGTGAACTTTTGGAAGCAAGCTATAAATTCTAATACCTTATAGTCTGCTCCAAATGCTCACACCAACAGATGTATTAGGGCATTCTTACAGAAATGAAAGATACTTCCGTAGATGAGAGTATTTCTAGAAACAATCATATACTTAATACTAATACTTTTTTCTTATAACAATCATATATATCGTTTTCCGTTTCTATGTTAATATTTAATGTTTATTTCTGTGTCATCTTTGAATTCTCGCGTCCTGAGGTTCTCCACTTCCCGATGTTTTATACAACGATTAAAGTGGACTTTTGGAAGCAACTATAAATTCTAATATATTATCAGCTGTTTCAAATGTCCACTCCAACAGACGTATTATTCGCGTTTAAAGTTGAAAAAATGAAACATTAACGCAAGTCCTAGCGTTCTTCTTTTCTTCTCTTCCCAATGTTTGATACAACGATTGATGAGAACTTGTGAACAAGGCAACCGACGGCATCCATTATTTGATGATAGTTCTGCGCATCCGCTGACTTCTATAATTATTCCGAGTAGGTGGAGTCTCTCAGCTGTTTTGCAATTGGTTCTCACTTTTATTGCCTTCTATACTTGAATTATTCAATCCCAACGAAATATTTCATAATTATCAGATGATTAACAAACAAATACGCATTTGCTATTTCTTAATTATTATAAGTCCTTAAATATATTACTTGAATAAACTTCTCACAGATGGAAAATATTTGGCTTATATAAATTATCGCATTGTCTTACTTAATCTCAATTAGCATATTGTGTTTATAAATTCTAATTGGAGTAGGAGGAACCTTATCTCACGCGCTTCGATGACGACATTAATCCGCGTCTTGAGTTCAAAACAAAGCTATTAAGAACACTTGCATAAACAACAAAAATATGCTTACTATACGAAGGATATGAATCATCTAAAATAAACAGTTTTGATAAAGAATTACTTTAAAGGTAATAAATGTATATATAATGAATTTTACTTTCTTAAAAAAATACCTAGTACAAGTTAAAGGTCGCAATAAAAAAAGTATATAAAATATCGTTTATATATTAATCGTAGTACTAACCCTATGTATATGTTGGATGTTAAACTTAATTTTAATAACTGTTTGCAATTTTCATTAGAAACAAATGTGATTTGATTTGTGAAATGATATATTTAATTGTGAATGTAATCTCTTTACCTCGAATTCAATAAAAGCGACTGAAATGTTTCAAGTAGTTGAGACACATGCAAACACCAAGAACTCTTTTCACATACTAAAGCGCTACTGCAAAGGCGTTGCTTTAGCATGACTTAACACGTCGCCATTTTGTTTTACAAGCGCAGTAATATATGCACTTTGGATTATACCATTAAATCCTATACGACCGTATTATAACTGTTGCTTTAAATTACATTAATTTCACGTATTTATCAAAAAAGATGATACAGGAGCTGTTTTATATTCTTCTAAACTCCATCTTTAATTTTCTGTTTCTAATAACTTGAGCTGTACTCACCGGTGTTCCATGATGAGTTGAATTGTCTGCTGTTTGTAGATCCTTCTGATATGAACACCTTCTTCCTGATGAATTTTCCAAGGGTGAATTACGTGTGTTTGGATGATGTTACCGCAAATCACTATCAAATCATTTTTACCGAACGTCCGCGTTACTGCACTAAAACAGTTGTCCTTTACATTTCCCGATCTTTCCATATGAGTTCGTCTCACTCCGCACTCTTCTAGATCACTTCAGAATCAAATGTCTCCTTTCCGCGCGTCCCGAGGATTTCAACAATAGTCCCGTCTTGTGTCACGTACACCTTAAAGCAGTAGTTGGCAACAGTTGTTTATATATTCTGATTGGAGTAGAAGGAAACTTATCTTAAGCAAAATAATAAAAAAAAATCTCGAGTTCGCAACAAATATAAGTTTACAATAAACAGGATATGAATCATCTAACATAAACATTATTGATAAATTCTTACTTCGAAGTTAATAAATGTATAACGTGACAGAATATTTCCCTTTATAGCAAATAATGAATTTCGTGACCAAAACGAACATCTTGAGATTGATACAAGAAACCAGAAGAAACCGCAATGCCAAAAACATATAACATATCATTTATATAATAAATGTGGTACATAGCCTTTTGTAGATTTTTATAATATTAACTAAATGTTCATAATAAAATATTTATTGTAATAATTGTAAATATTTAGACATAATAATTAAGTGATTTGTGAGGTGCTGCAAATGGCTATTGACCATAGATATATTTCATAAATTCAAACTTCTTACCTTGAAGACAGCAATGGCGGCTGGAGCTGCTAATAGCTGAGACACATTCACACACCAAGAACTATTTTCAGATACTGAAACGCAAGTCCTGCTTCAACGTCCTGCTACTGCAGAGGCGTTGCTAAATGCATGATGTAATAGGTTGCCAATTTTCTCTATAAACGAAATACAGATTCATTCATTTATTATACATCAATAATATGCAATAATTACATACATTTTTGGATCACGACATTAAAATTTGAAAGTTCTGAATTATTTTTGAAACAATATATGTTTATAATTACAAGTCAACGTCGCATTTTAACCTTCATTTTGATTTTCGTCTACTCCAATAAGAATATTTTATCATTTAAAAATACGTTCACTAGGGATTTCATTAAATTCAAACTTGACCATAATTACATAAAGTTGTATAAATAGAGGCTTTATAGATAAGTATAAGTGTATGTAGTGCAAGAAAATTTTGCGCCTGTAGCTAAATACAGTGAAACCTCGCATAACGAGCAAAATGATTTTTAAGAAAACTGACTCGCTTAACAAGCGACGTTTCGCATAACGAGTGACGATGAGAAGAAAAGTCGCACCTGCTACATCATTTTTAAAAAGTTGTCTACACATATTATGTATATTTTTGTATTTCACTACACGAGTAAAAATCTGAAAATTTTGGAACGGATTAAACACGTTAAGCGAGGTGCCATAATTTGCACACCTTGATGATGCAAGTAAGCAATACAATCTATAGGCTTAATACGTCTCATAAAAAAAACTGCCAAAACAATAATTTTCAGTTGTACACAGAAAAAGATACAATGAAATTATCTTTAGTAAATGATGACTGTAGAAAACGGACATTGCGGAAACGTGGATGAGGATCAGCAAATTCATCTCGATTTATTTGGAGTTTTGCAGCAGATTGAAGCACATCACCATGTCTATTATAATCGTCGATAAGCATTTAATTATGATTTTGCAATATTTCTTTATTAATATACACATTTCAATCACGAAAACACTGATTACACAAAAGATTTCCGTTGAAAAGTAAAACCGCTAACGTTGTATGCCGTTCTTTACCTTCCTTTGTTATTCAACCAATAAGAATGAAGTCGACATACGCCATCTATTGTTAAATAACAAATCAACATTAATTTCATTACATTCAAACGTAGTTATATAATACTTGTTGATTTTGTCGATAAACACTATTTTATATTATACTTAATATTTTTTCTTTAATAATTTGGATTTACTTTTCTTATTATATATATTTTACCCAAATAAATAATACTATACGCCGCCACTGTACGAGGTGCATGTACTACTAAATTCATAAATAATAAAATATAATTTCACATTAAACAAAATTATTTTATAGGTAAACAATAAGTTTTTTTTATTAATTAAGACACAATTATAGTCCCTAGGGCCTCCAAATCAGGTTTCGTCTAGGTCCTCACAAAGTCAAGATGCGCTACTGTACATAATAGAAAGTGAATCTGAATGATAGTTTGGATGTATATATTATCATGATGTTTGCTTCAATTTAAAATAACATTCAATAAAGCTTTCACATTATTTTTTTTAAACAAATATAATATATTTTTTAATTAGATATTTAACAACAAATAGGTATTAAGAAAGTTAAAGTTTGTACATAATGTATATAGGTTGTATGCATCCATTTTGAAAGGCGAGGCTAAGCTGTTGTGTTTACTTCCTTTATATATATTTTAGCTCTTAATGCAGAAGGCGAGAAGTATCAGAATTGCAGCTCTCGGAGACCAACAAACTACCAATCCTGAGTAACATGACATACATATAAATACTTATATTATTATCTTATCATAAACCTTGAGTTTATTGGTATATGTTTTTTATTTTCATTTCTATGTACAAATAAATATGCATACCTATGTACACATTTGAATACTTGTATATAAGAAAGCAGAACCTTTTTTTTATCTTCTGTAACTGGTTGTAAATGCTTAAGGTCTAAGCTTATATAATTGGTCGTTGCGGGACAAAAGGGAAAGTTGTTCATTGGTTACCATTGAGCAGGTATAAAGTTGACAAAGACCTGTAAATAAATCAATCAAAAAAGGGATTTATATGTAATTGAACTTGTTTAACTAAAAGTACTTAAAGAAAATTATATTACAATATCAATAAAATATTTATTAATAAAATTAATTAATTAAGGTTAGACATACCTATAGTCAATAGCCTTTTGCAACACTTAACTTTTTGATTTTTTTTGTTATTATTATATCAAAAGATTTTATTTGTCCTTAATAATAATAATGTTTATTGCATCAGTCGTACAAAAAAACATATACAGAAATAAAATAAATATATATAATTTCAAAAAAGTCAACTGATACAAAAGGCTATTGATCATATTTGTCTTTATTGTTTATTTTTTCCACTTTATTCCAATTTATTAATTGATTGCATTAATTATATAATATTACAATTGCATAAAAAATCAATATCTCCTACTGTGTAACAGATGGAGCCACATATACAATTTCAAACTATGCTGTTTATATCTATGATTTAAAATTTATTGAAACAGAAAATTACAAAATAAAAAACTCAATACAATAATATAAATAATATAATCATAAATCAAAAAAAGAAGTCAACTGCTTCAAAGGGCTATTTTTATTTTTTAAATAAAGAGATTTATATCAATTTATTTATCGATTTATATCTCTTCCAGCCCTATTTCTACCCTTTCGGGTTTAACAGCCACCACAAATTTTTGTTGGCTTTTTGGGAATCGAATTCGTACCAGATTTGGCCGAAAGGGCTGTTCTGCCCTTTCTGCCCTTTAAAATAATATTTTGATTGTTTCTTGTCCTGATGAATATATTTATATTACTAAAATTAAATATAAAATTGGTTTTTATCCTCTTTTCGATATCATTACAATTCATCCAATTTGTACTTTTTAAAGATTATATTACACATAAAAGTTTAATTAAAAAGTTCACTTCAAAATTCACCAGAGGGTAACTTTTATTGTAATTGCCAATAATTTAAGTTAATTGTAATTAATTATCTTCTGGCTTTTAATAATACTAATGCTTTAATGATTTGCCAGCAGATGGCATTGTAACACTTTTGGGCAGGGTTTTGAGATTGCCTTAAAAGGATAATTATACATTCAAATAAGATAGTCGACTTATAAATAGAGAATATTAATATGGCACGTGCGGACAATACGTTTGCTTAGAATTTGAATGTGATATTTGAATGTAATTGAGGAAGTGTTATTCGCGCAGCAGTTGTAGATGGTTGTAGAGGTCACCTCATATTGGGCTATCATAAAAAGTTGTTTGCTGATTGCCTGTTGTCTTAGGAAATCTCTTCTTGCTAGAAGCTTATGCTTAGGCCGTTTTGGGAAATTTTGTTAAGAGTTTTGCGAATTTTTGAATTGGGTTGGCAGTCGTGTGCGGGTTTGCAGTTTCCAAGATGGTTGCAACGAAAACAAAGTGATTGTTGATCTGACGTTTGAGTGAATCCAGTTGGTTTTTAAGTGGTAAATGAGTGAGTGTTTGATTCCAATCGGGATGATGGGCTTTGATCTTGTGTCCAACTAGAAGAGAGTAGTGCGTGGTACTGTACTATTGCTGAAATTCGCTGAAAAACAGCACAGAACACAGAAGGCGCCATGTTTTTTTGCCAAGCCCATCTCTTTTTCAGTGTATTTACATTTCTGTTCTTAACGCCGGGATTTATTGGAGCGAATTTCTTGGGTGAGTCTTGAGATCAACCCTTCCCAAGATTGGACCCTTTTTCCATGGTCCCGTGTTTTCCATTTCCCGGCAATACCGGCAACCAAGCACCGAACCGGCACTAACATTTATCTTTACATTTACCAGATGAGAATGAGGAGTATCTTAATACGACGATTGAAATCAACCCTTCCTATCCCCCTGATAGCCTGCCCTATGGCGAGAATGTCAGCCTTATATGCAAGACCAAGCTAATCGACAGCATGATTTGGTGGACTTTCAATAATGAAAATGTTACAGACGACACAAGGTACACATACACACATCTGTCACCTCAGTTTAAACATGCATTTGCTTTACAGGTATCGCATGGAAAAGGAATCTGAGAATCTGGACCAATCCCAGAAGAAGTTTGAGGTTTCTATCATGCATTTGATTAATGTAGATCAGCTGCATGCTGGAGAATATATTTGCCATGCCATTATCGAGAGAATCCTAGAGATGGACATATCTAGAGTGCAGTTAAATGTTTCTCTGCCTGTGACAGTATTAAATTATTCTAAAACAGTGCGCACAAAGTTACATCACAAAGCTCAAATTGAATGCACCATTGAGGGATATCCAATAACTGAAATTGGTTGGATGAAAGATAATGAAATTGTATCTGGGGACAAGATTAAAAATGAAACGAAAATTATTAATGAGACTGTCCAACATACTGTGTTGACTATCAATGAGGTGAGTAAGAAAGACAATGGCACTTATAGTTGCTATGCAAAAACCCCAATGAGTAGTAATAACCAGAGCTTGGACATCCTCGTTCTTAATAAACCCACTGTTAAATTAGATATGGTCAAAGCTATTGGTAAGTCTAAGATCTTTCTGAATTGGACAGTGAATGATGGAAATGAACCGAACAGTCTGAAATACATGATACAATATATGACACCTGGTGAATCCAATTGGATTTTTACTAAAGACTATGTAGGTGGGGGAAATAGATCTTACGTTTTAAACGACTTTAACAATGCTACTGAGTATACTATTAGAATTTGTGCTGAGAATTCTGAAGGCAAGAGTCAATATGACAAAAGTCAGCCTGTTAAAACTCTTCAAGAGGATCCTGTTTTTATTACTGAAGTAAAGGTAACTGGGCTCACTGTTAGTTCCATTACTATATCTTGGAAAGAGCCTCCAGATCATCTAATGGATTATGTGCAATTCTATAAGCTGAAATCACAATCTGGAAGTGCTGTGCCATTTGAGGCAATTTCAATTGCTTCAGAGGGAAATTTGTATATGTTTTCCAACTTAAATGCAGCAACAACATACTATTTTCAAGTGGCTGCTTGTAATGAATACAGTAATGAATGTGGCGAATGGTCTGAAAAAGTTAATGGAACAACAATGGATGGCATTTCTGGACCACCATCCAATATTGTTATTACCTGCAGGTAAATACTTGTTTCATCTGCTTATCTTTCGTTTATATTAGAATCATTTATTTTTAGATTCGATAATATTAGTCAGACTAGCTTTGTTCACGTTTCATGGAAACATCCTACAAATCCCCACGGAACAATAATGTCTTATAATGTGAATCTAGAAGGCAACGCCTCGTTTATCAATGACCAAGGAATCATGGAGCATACAACATGGGGTCCGAAAGTGACCAGTGTTCCAGAAAATATTGCCAAATTTTACAACGTCTCTGCCAACACCAATTACACTGTTCGTGTGTCCGGCGTAACGAAAACCAAAAAGAACGGAGATTTTATTGAAGCACATTGTGTGATGCCGCCGACTGTACCTGATAAACAAAGACTGTCTAGAATTACGTGGAAGAAAATGGAAGAGCAAGGTAAATGGATGTTCAAAGTGTTGATGCCAAGAATATCCGAACGTAATGGTCCCATCTGTTGCTATCGAATTTATTTGGTACGTATGGAAGCCCAACAGAAGTTGACCGAACTTCCTAGCCCGGAGGAATTGGATGTGGTTTCTTATCAAGAAGCGCATCGCACTCCTAAAGGAGGCGCCTATGTTGCTGAAATGTTTACAAGGTAATATTATTTCATTACTTGAATATCCATCGAATTAATTTTTGATTTCGTTTATTTTTTCAGTTCCACATTCCATAATGAAATTTTCTTAGGTGATGAACAGGTTTACAACGTAAGTAACATGCCTTGCTCGGGATGCATTGGCCTCAGGCCATACTCGAATCCCAAAGAACACAAAGAAGCCTCTCATACGAACGCATCCGCTATTGAAACTAATCGAGTAAGAAGAACGATCTTAGCTGATCCTTTACCACCATACGACGGTAATTTAGATAGCAACAGCAATTATACAAGTTTCATAGAAGTTGTTGGTAAGTTATTTTTTTAATATTTCTTTTTTTTTTATAAATTTTAATAAATTTTACCAACATGCATTCAATAGCAAAAAGATTGGAAAATAGGTTCCGTTTTGAATGGAATAATGTGTAAAAGTTTGATTCTTGCTTATTGAATGCTGCATGCATGAAATTTATTAGAATCGGTTTTTGGGATTATTTATAAAACATGAAACGCTTTTCATTCTTGAAACAGTACATGGGAAAGGGCCAATGGAAACTATGGCAGCTTATAGCAATTATTTGGTAATGATGAATCCTGGGCCTGAAGTGGTTGTCGCACCTGAAACGAGTCCGTTCAATTCTGTCGTGCAAATTGCGTGTGGTTTTGTCGCCGCTGTCCTTGTCTTGTTGGTCGTGCTTTGCCTCTTGCAAAAATATACTAAGCAAGCTCATGCTCAAGCTGTTGAAATGATAACGTTTAGAAGTTCATTGCGGTAATGAAAATATTCTGAATGTATGTACGGCCTTCTACAATCGTTCGTGTTCTAGGAACCTTAGAGGACGGCAGCGTTTGGTTTCTCTAAAGCCTCCAGATATGTGTCCGATTGTTAAAGCAGAATTGGCTGCCTCTTACATCGAAAGACATCGTGATTCTGACTACGGTTTCCAGCAGGAGTTCGAATTGCTTCCAGATCGTTTCAACGACCGTTCGACGAGGGCTTCCGATGCTCGGGAGAATATTTACAAGAATAGATATCCGGATATTAAGTCCTATGATCAAACCAGAGTTAAAATTTCGCAGGTGGATAGCATCGCCGGATCAGACTACATAAACGCTAACTTCGTGCTAGGTTACAAAGAAAGGAAAAAGTTTATCTGTGCTCAAGGTCCAATGGATACTACTGTCAACGAATTTTGGCGAATGATATGGGAACAACACTTGGAGCTGATTCTCATGTTGACAAATCTTGAAGAGTATAGCAAAACAAAGTGCGCCAAATATTGGCCCGACACTAGTGAAATCGACAAAGTCTTTGGTGATATTAGTGTGACCCATTGCCAGGAAACTAGATATTCAGACTATATTGTAAGGGAGTTGCGTATTTCCCGCAGCGGTAGCAGAGATAAGGAAGATCGGGTTATTACCCAGTACCATTACTTGGTGTGGAAAGATTTCATGGCACCAGAACATCCGCACGGTATTATCAAGTTTATAAAAAGGATGAACGAAGCCTACTCTCCAGAGCGTGGATGTATCTTAGTACATTGCAGCGCCGGCGTTGGTCGAACTGGTACTTTAGTTGCTTTAGACTGTCTTTTGCAACAACTCAAGGATGAAGGACAGGCAGCTATATTCAATACTATTTGTGATTTGAGGCACCAAAGAAATTTCTTAGTACAGTCATTAGTAAGTAAATCATTTTATAAATTAATGATATTTATTAACACTTTCTCTCTATTTAGAAACAATATATTTTTATTTATCGCGCTTTGATGGAGGTGGCACAGTATGGTGATACTGAAATTTTGGCTACTGATTTGAAGACAACTATTGATAAGTTGAGACAATGTGATAAGGATAAGATGAAAACAAGGATGGAGGAGGAATTCGAGAATATCAGGAATGCTTACGAAGATAGGAAATCCTGTTCTGTAGCTGGTGGCGAAGAGAACCAAGAGAAGAATCGCAGCGATACTGTGATCCCGTATGATAGAAATCGCGTTATCCTAACGCCTCTTTCCGGAAAAGAACATTCCACTTATATCAATGCTTCATTTATCGAAGGCTACGATAACACGGAATCGTTTATAATTGCACAAGATCCTATGGATATCACAGTACCAGACTTCTGGAGAATGATATCAGAACAAGGGATCAGTGTGATTGTGATGTTATCGGAACTCGGGGAGGGCAGGTGTCCTAGATACTGGCCAGAAGATGAGACCAACTATGACCACATCTCGGTCAGATATGTCCAGGCGGAGAGTTGTCCGTACTACACGCGCAGGGAAATGTACGTGAAGAGCAGAGATGGCGATGACTTCCGGGTGACCCACTTACAATACCACGGCTGGCCGACTGTCGACGGGGAAGTACCTGAAGTCACACGAGGATTGATCGAACTAGTCGACCATGCCCAAGGTGCACTTATTCAACATGGATCTCCAACATCGATGGTGGTGCACTGCAATATGGGATCGGATCGTAGTTCGATGTTCGTTGGTCTGAGCATCCTTGTACAGCAGTTGCGTGTCGAAAAACGTGTCGACATCTTCACGACTACCAGAAAATTGAGGTCTCAGAGACAGGCAATGATCAGTACCTATGTAAGTATTCCTAACAAATATAATATTAAAAGCGTTAGTAATATCTGATTTCTTTTGTTAAAGGCACAATATGAGTTCTTACATCGAGCTATCGTTAACTACGCCGAACTACATAATTTGTGCGAGACATAATATTGGTGTGCCATCGGTGATTTTAATACATTCCAAGTGAACCCAAAGGTCGACTCGGACACCGAACCCCTACTGCGATATTAATTAACTTTAACCCTCACCCCAAACTAAAAATTCAACAACAAATCTTATTTAATTCGTACCATTCAATATTTTTCTTGTGATTCCGGGGGTGCGGTACTCGTGTTGAAAGCGAGCGTTTCTTTGCTAGTTTTAAGTAACTTTTAAGGCCATTGCCAAAATCAGTTTTCATATGCGACGTCTAACAAAATAATTAGGAAAAGGACGTTACTCCTAGAGTGCAGTTTTATTTTATTTTGAACTATTTTTATTCGAATCAAATTTTAACTATACGAGGGAAGCAGCTTTTTTCCTACTACTTCTTACTAACCAAATAATATGAAAGAAACCCTTTTATAATGTATATTATTTTATTTCATTCTTCTGTTAAGTCGAATTTTATTTTATATTTTAAATATTAAAAAGACCAAAGGTGATTTTTGTTTTTTTCAAAGAAAGGTAAATTTTTTATTATTTTTTTTAAATATATATATATATATGTTTATATATATATGCCATATTTTTGCTGTGCTCAAAACTATTTTGGATGTTCTTTCTTTTATATACGTGTATACAGAAGACCACTGATATATTTTGTACTGGATATCTATTGTCGTAGGTTCATTTTCAATTTGAGTTGACAGCAATAAGGAGCAAATCTTGAGACTGCTTTTATTATTTTATCTGTCTATATATATACATATATTATTAATTCAGGTGCCATCGATTTTGATATGATCATTTCTGAATGTAGTCTCCAAATAGCTGTGTGTTCTTTAGTGTTTTGTTGAAGAATATGAAGAAAAGTTATTCCTTTCATTTATTATATATGTATATCTCTATACATATATTATAAAAAGAAAAAAATAGTGATATTACTTATTACATGATGATTTTTGCGCCACAAGAGTTTTGTACGGACGTAGATAACATTAATAGATACATTTACATCTGCTTATAATGTAGCTTTCTTATTGTATAAAAAAAAAACATTGTATGTCAAATTTGTATGTTTTTTAACTAAAGTGAAAACGAAAAAAATATATATTCAAATTAAGATTTCATGAGATTACTGTGTGTATATAAGGATACGAATTCTTAAATTGTATTTATAAGGATCTAGAATGTTAAGATTATGTAACGAATAATTCTTCGATTGCGTATACTGGAATTTTGTTTCCATATCTCGTAATTATAAATCTCGTGAAGTGGACAAACCAATTTATTTATTAACATGTACAAGTTGTTTTCATTTTTTTTAATTTTATATCTGCTTTTTCTAAAATAAATAAATCAAATCAAATTCATTCACTCAGATGACTTATTTTTTACCATCAGTTTTCTTGTTTATTTTTAATAAATACATTATAATGCCAACTTGGTTCGGTCGCGTTTGATACATGGAACGGACGAATCTGCTGTATCAAACGCGAGTTTCCAATATTGGCTAATAAATAATTAAATAAATAATTTAAATTAGTGGATAGTTTTGGTTACAGCAATTTCGGCTTTCTTTTAAGCTTCGCGGCTGGCTGTCCTCGCCTCTTGCATTGGATTGCAGCACATTTGAACTTCTTGTCCGTATACTTTCCCATCTTGTCGATCTGTTTTACCACGGAATTCGGAGCTATTCTACGTAACAACCTAGAAAGCAATATATTAATAATTGATAACGCAGATTTTTCCATTCATAAAATCCATACTTCACGAATCGATTATCGTGCAAGTTGAAAGCTTTCGCAGTCTTTCCGGCCTCACAAGCCAATCTTTCTGCGCAATCACGTCCTTCTATGGCTTGCAATACGACCCTGGTTATACTGGTAACCTCTGAATTATCGTTCTTGAAACCCTTTGGCTTCAATTTGTCGATCTTAGGTAGGATGAGAATAGACAAAATGAACATGATTGTCATCCCGATGAATCCAGAGATAGCCATAAACAGTGGTTCCAAACCTTTCTTCTTGTCGGTATCGACCATATTCTTCATCGGTTCTATATGGACGTTGTGCTAAAAAAATGATATTCCTAGAATAAATAATGCATGGCCGCAACTTATTTACTTGATGGTGGTGGGAATGAACGTAGGGTTTCACTTCTTCCTCATGAGGTTTTTGGGGGTAATCCTCCACTTTGATCCTCTTTGAAATAAAACATGGTAATTAACTTCATAACTTAGGAACTACTGAACCTTTACACCTTCTTATATGCATTTTATAATTGAAAAGCATAGCAAGAGCGGACAAAACCCTATAGTTTGTGAAAATAAGGTAGTTCAAGTGCGCTAAGCCAAAGTTACATATAAAGGTAAAATGCTAAGCATTTCACCTTTATAGATATGTGAAAATCATCCATGTGCTTATTTTACAAATCGAGTAATTCAAGTGTACTGTGCAGAGGATAGGAATAGAAATTAGGAACATTGCATTATGCGAATTTAGTATACCTCATGTTGGAAAGACGATGAAGACATTTCATCCATGAAACTTTTTAGTGGATAGTAGTAATAGTAATAGCCATCTTTTTCGCCTACTGTATCCTTTTGATATTCGCTGGAATGTTCGTCTATCGCATGTACTACAGCCTTTATTTTCTTAGTACTACCATCTCCAGGATCCAACTTTATTGTATCTCCTTTCATAACAGCTGACTCATATAAAGCTGCTAACTCTGCTTTGGTCAACTGCAACGTCGGTATTTGCGCTTCTTGATTTGTATAAGCTCTTTTTATTGGACTAGGTGTCATCACCTAAAAAAAATATATAAATATACTATCTATAGTACTTTAAGTACAAGAATTACATCGGAATATTAATATATTCAGACATTCATAAGAAATGATAGTTTTTTGGAAACCGCCTTTTATTTGACCCATATCTTAAACTACAGTATGTTAAAATGTTTAATTATAAACTATAGTATAGTAATTTGACTTGCATATTATATGACTAGTATTAATGTAACACTTCAACTTTAGAATTTAGATTTAGATCAACTTTAGATTGTTATGCCAAACACCGCTAAGGTCAAGTTTCTGATAATCTAAATAGTGGAATTCTTTAAAATCCGTTTGATGCTACAAACATATTTATTTCCGGTCTATTAAATTTATATGTTTTAGGATGAATGTGTTTGACGCGTCTCAAAATCGTATCGCGTTAAACAAATAATAATTATGATGAGGATGATGTACTTACTTTCAGCGGAGGAATCTTCCTTACATTCGTATTCACATCCATGTTCAGCGTCAGATCCTTGATGGTATCCTGAAGGTAATTGGAGTCATTTTCGGTGGATGCGAATTGTACCACGCCGGCAATCACCAGCGGAATTAAAATGAGCGGAGAATACATTCTGAAAGAGTAGTTTGCGAGTGTGACTTTTCTTAGTATATATTTTTTTCACGTCGCAACTTGGAAATATCCGAGTGGTTTTGCATTGAAAGTCGAAATGGAACTGGCTTTTCTGGCTAAGCTACATTTCATATTTTAACAATTCTACCGTTAGCAGAGACAAAATCATATGAATCTACCAGTTTAGTTAAGCGTAAACCAGCAATTTGCTCGTAATACCGCCGCATAAACGTTTTATGTCGCATACGCATGGGGAGTCCGTTCGGTTAAACCGAATAAGTCGTTTAATTGCGAGCGAATTTGGAACGAGGTTTGTTTAGAAACGGACTAATTAATTTCAGCGGATTTCTTGTTCTCTGGTCATCATCTTTTTTTTTTCCTTCGCATTTCGGCGCCTAATAGTCGTGGTTACTTTCTTTCGTGAGCCGGCTCTTAGCGGAATATGTAACATGTTATGTTGTACGAGACTAGCCCATCACGGTGTTATTCTGCAGGCGGGTCAACCTGCTCCACTGACCAACATTTAAATATAGCAATCGCTTGCACGCTACTCATATATTTGGCTATTTTGTCATAGCCTATTGACAACCTATCATTCCTAAACCAATACCTCGAATATAGGCCAAATCCTATAGACATTTATAAGCTTCATTTGAAAATAAATAAAAATTAGTGAAACAGCAAATGTTATTAAAGACCAATAAAACCTCTTGTCTTTCTTCATTCATTGCATTTTTGATTATTTCATAACAATTATTCTCTATACTTTTACGACATTGTAATTATGAATGTTACCATGAATATTTATTTCACGCAGAACTATTAACATTAATTTTGATCATTCATATAATAAATATATTAAATAAGTAAATACATTTTAATGAAGTATTATATATTATATATGAAAATTCAAATAAAATTAATTAATTAATTTTTTAAACTTATCTTAATTTAATTAAAATTAAGTTTAAATTTAATAATTATAATAAATAGTTTCGCAAATGATTAAATAATTGAATATCGCTTACCGTTGGCGGGAAAAACCGAAGAGATCTTTTAATTACATTACATTTTACTCGACGTTTGCTGCTGGACTGATCTCGGAACCAGTTGTAGCCTCTTCTTCTGTTCTTAATAAAATAACTGTCTGATGTACGTTGGCCAACTTACAACTTGGGATGATCAAATTTGCAAATAAAAATAATAACGTTCGTGAAGTGAAACGGTTTGCAAGAAGAAGAAAAAAAAAACTCAAAGATTACGATATTATTAAGGACAATCGTCATCTTCTCTGGTTTTTTCCTGTTACTTTTACACATGCAAATTTACTTACTAAACTAATTATAATTAATGGATTTGAACAGGTTTACTTCAATGCAACTATTATTACAGTAATATTTAAGTAACAATAAATACTATTTTTGAATTCAACATTTAATTAATGGATTGATTTAACGAGTGTGTTTTTTGCGAGTACTTTCGACGGTCTCAATTTTAATTAATAAAATTGTTTAATGAAACTATTATAAAGTTTATTAAAGTAATATTTAAATAAGAATAAATTCTAATTTTGAAAGAAACATTTAATTAATGGATTGATTGTAACAAATGCGTTTCTTCCTTCTTCTTCTCCTTTGTTTCTTCCACTCTGAAATGTGCGTTTTTTGTGGACAAATGCGTTTTTATGTGCATTTTTGATAGTCTCATTTTAATTAATAAACATGTTCAATGCAAATATTAAAAGTTTATTAAGGAATCTTTAATAACGATAAATTCTAATTTTGAAAGCAACATTTAATTAATGGATTGATTGTAATAAATAGTTTCTTCCTTCTTCTCTGTGTCTTCCACTCTGAAAAGTGCGTTTTGTGCGACAAATGCGTTTTTATGTGCATTTTTGATAATCTTCATTTTAATTATAAACCTGTTCAATGCAAATATTAAAAGTTTATTAAGGTAATCTTTAAGTAACGATAAATTCTAATTTTGAAAGCAACATTTAATTAATGGATTGATTATAACAAATGCGTTTCTTCCTCTTCTCTGTGTCTTCCACTCTGAAATGTGCGTTTTTTTGTGACAAATGCGTTTTTTATGTGCATTTTTGATAGTCTCCATTTTAATTAATAAACATGTTCAATGCAAATATTAAAAGTTTATTAAGGTAATCTTTAAGTAAGGATAAATTCTAATTTTGAATTCAACATTTAATTAATCGATTGATTGTAACTAATGTGTTTTGTACGTGAATTTTCTAGTCTTAATTTTAATTAATTATATGAACCGAATCTGTTGTTGCTTAACTATTTATTTATTTTCTCATAAATCTTTAAGTTTACTTTCTTTTGTTGTATGACGTAATTTAAGATACATTCTTCATTAATTAGTTATTTTTTTAAATTGAATTTCCCTCCGTTAATTTGTGTTTTAATTGGTTTGGTTTTGGATGGTGGCGCTTCAGTCGTGGTTTTGACATATAATCAAAGTTGGCCGTTGGTTATTGGTTATGCTGTGCTGTGCATTTATATGTCAGCCGGCGAATTGGTGGAAACAATAGAACAATGTTACTATGAAAATTTGTGATTTATTATTAGTTACATGCTAGTCAAGTATATTGCGTAAACGATGGCATTCCATTACAATAACGACAATGTATATGTAGACTCTTTTACTCCAAGAGAGTATCAGGTAGAACTACTGGATAGAGTAAAGAACAGGAACACCATTGTGTGCTCGAGCACCAGCTTTGGGAAGGCTTTTATAGCTTTAAAGCTGGTGCAGGAGCTATCATGGCAGATGCGGAAGGCTTGTGGAAGTAGGGTGTTCTACATACTTGATTCGCAGAATCTGAATGTTCTCCTGGAGCAGTTGAAACTTTTAACAGGTTAGATTTAAATGTTAACTCATTGTCAGAACTTTTTCTATATTAAATGTTTTCAGATTTGAACTGTATGATATTAGATAGATCAATTACTAAAATTGAATGGGTTCAAATGAAAGAGGATTACCATGTTTTCCTAATGACTGTTGATGGTTGTTTGCAGTTTATAGCAAATACGGAAGAAGACTTTTCATATTTAACTCTTCTAATAATTGATGATGGCTTATATGGTGAGAAACAATATAAGCTCAATTCTATTATGGATGTGTATGATAAAACAGTAGATAAACCAAGAGTATTAGGATTAGTTTCTGGCTTGTTGGGTGAAGACCTGAAACCGGCATATTTGAATGCAGAGATTTTAAGGCTGGAAAATTTGCTTAGATCAACTGTGGATACGTCTAGTGAAATTGTTACACAGATAAGATTGAGTAGCAAACCTAAGGAAATTATAATGGAATGTGTTCAATCTGTGGAGAACTCTTTGCAAACTTCAATAAGGGAGACTGTTCTTGATGCCATCACCTTTCTGACAGAACATCGTTATGATCCTAGTGAAATTTATGCTGAAGAATTTTTAGAAGAAATCCGCAATGTTCCTGATCCAAAAGAGAAACCGTTAATGCTGTTGCATGATTTTCTTGCACTTTTGGAAGAGTTAGGTAGTTGGTGCGCCAATCAGGCTGCATTACATATCTTAGTTTTAGTAGAGAAATTGAAAGTCAAAGTTGCATATGAAAGGCATTATTTGTTGCTATGTGTACTGAGTACAAAAATGATGCAAATTCGAGCTATGTGCGAGGCTGAGATGGAAGATCTCGAAGACGAAAAACAACGTATATTGTGCATGTCTACACATAAAGTACTCAGGTTTATCGAGGTTCTCAGGGAGATGGGTCCACCGGAATCAGAGAAACCCGTCGAGCCAGTAAATCCACCTGTTGTTGATGTAGTTCCACATCCACCAAAATTTGGAAAAAGACAATATAAAGGTCAACGTCGCAACTATTACGCCAGACCTAACCATGAGGACAGCATATGTGCATTGGTATTTGTGAAGAATAGTTGCACAGCTAGAGTCATTCATAGTTTATTATCTGTAAGTTTCGATGATTCATATTTTCTGTAATTATACAGCTTATTTATGCTTTGTTTTCAGAGTTTAGCACAATGTGATAACCAATTTTGGTGGATAGGTACTTTATTCACTGTCGATAAAATTGCTGATCCTATAACGGAACCTAACGAAGCGGAGTTAGAGCATAGGAAACAAGAAGATGTACTGAGGAAGTTTCGCTCACACGATTGCAATGTTATGATTTCAACAGCAATTTTGGAGCAAGGTTTCGATCTGCCTAAATGTAATTTGGTGATTCGTTTCGATATGCCTGGAACTTTCCACAGTTATGTGCAGAGCAAGTCGAGAGCTCGTTCCCAGAATCCTTATTATATTACGTTAGTTTGTGAAGTGGAGCGTAAGTTATATCTTCAGAAGTATGCAGAATACATGGAGGTTGAAAAAACTTTGTTGATGAGATGCGGTATGATAGAGTACAAAGATGAGGATGTCCGGACATCTGATCAGGTCTGCAACACGTACGCTCCATACAAAACCGCACAAAATGAGACGGTTAGCTTGACAACAGCAATTCCGTTGATTAATCGTTATTGTGCCAAACTGCCAAGTGATACTTTTACGAAATTAGTTCCTACTTATGATTTTGTAAAAGCCATAGACTTAGTAGCTTGTAAACTTCGATTGCCGATTAATTCTCCAGTAAAAGCAACTGTTTGTAGTCCCTTTGTTTCAAGCGATATATTGGCAAGGCGGCATGCTGCATTCTACATGTGCCAACTGTTGCACAAATATAAAGAACTTGACGACAACCTTAATCCAATTACCAAAGAAAATTTCCGAGCCACTGAAGAGGATTGGAATGATTTTAGTTTAGAGAAGGAAGATGAAGAATTAAGTTTGGAACATATCGAGCAGAGGCCTGGAACAACAAAACGAAGACAGTATTATTATAAAAGGATTGCATTTTCCCTACAAGATTGTTTACCCTATTCCAACAAATCCACATATTTTTATAGAATTGTGATGACCCTTACCTGTCCTATTCCTGAAGAGCAAAACACCAGGGGACGGAGGATTTATCCTCCAGAAGAATCCGCCCAAGGTTTCGGAATTCTAACATGCAAAGAAATACCACAAGTACAAGTAATCCTATCAATCAAATTATACGTCTCTATAAATATGTTTGTTTTAGCTTTGTCCATTTCCAATATTTACGAGATCTGGCGAAGTTAAAATAAGTTTAGAACTTTGCAATGAAGGTGTTAATTTGAGTGAAGAACAATTACATAAAATTAGCGAATTCTTAAATTATACGTTTACAAGTGTTTTACGTTTACAAAAATACCAAATGCTTTTTGATCCTAAACACACTGATAGCAGCTACTATATTGTACCAACAATCACTGGTAAGTACATTATAGTACTGTGATCTTTTCTCCAATAATTTAATTTGTTTTATTTAAGATGACGAGAAAACTGATGTTGACTGGGATTTCTTAAATAAGATTTATCAAAATCGAGATGTCCTTCCAGAAAGTATTCCAGATGAAAACCGAGCCAATTACGAATTTGATCCTGCGAAATATAAAGATGCTGTAGTTATGCCGTGGTACAGGAATCAAGACCAACCACAATACTTTTACGTTGCAGAGATATGCTCTAATCTAAATCCAACTTCCACCTTCCCAGGTTCGGAATATTCCACATTTCAGGAATATTATTTGCGTAAATATAATTTGGATATACAGAACGCCGATCAGCACCTTTTAGACGTGGATCATACATCAGCGCGTCTGAACTTTTTGACACCTAGATACGTAAATCGCAAGGGCGTTGCTTTACCAACGAGTAGCGAAGAAACCAAAAAGGCTAAACGAGAAAACTTAGAGCAGAAACAGATTTTAGTACCTGAACTGTGTGCAATACATCCTTTCCCTGCCTCTTTGTGGCGAAAAGCTGTCTGCCTTCCATGTATTTTATATCGCATAAACGCTCTGCTCTTGGCTGATGAGATACGAAGAACAGTCGCAGAAGATATTCATTTGGGTAAACCCATCTTACCGAGGTCATTTAATTGGCCTTCATTGAACTTTGGTTGGTGTCTTTCTGACGTTTTGAAAAAATCTAAAGAGAATGAATTATCAAATGATAGTGTACAAGCTGCTGAAGAAGTTCTGGAAGACATTATTCTAAGAGCAGTTAGTATATCGGAAGAGAAGGTTAAAGAGGAGGAGTTGGATATAGAAACCATTGAACGAAATAGCGATGATCCTGAATGGATCGAGATAGGCACTTGGTCAAATGATATGGTGGGCAAAGATCAAGCTATTAAATCAACGGTACGCTATGGATCTCCTACTAGTTGGATGCATAGCACATATGGATATAACGAATACGACGATTTTTCTGATACGGATAGTTATTATAGTGAAGAGTCTGAAGGAGAGACAAACGACTCTCAATGTGGAGGATTGCACATTGAATTTCAAGGAGAATATTTGGCTGAAGCCGTTGATAATACCACTGAGCCAACTACAACCCCGCAAGATTACATCTTGTCCAAAGCATGGGAGACTGAGCCTCACGTTTCAGAGCAATTGGAAAGCGACTTCATCGAAGCCTGCGAGGGTCATATTACTATCATGAATACACGCATGGTTTTAAAATCAGACGAACCATTCAAGATGACTGGCATACAAATCAACGATAGAGATTTGATCAAAGTAGAGAATGATAACCAGAAGAGTGATAATTACAATTTTGAAAGGAAAACAGTTGAGACGATACCAAATATTAGACCAAAACCCCAGCTCACAGGTTTCAGCTTTGATAAGCAACCTAATTTGGAAGAGCATCCTGGTCCTAGCCCGAGTGTCATTCTTCAGGCTTTAACAATGTCAAATGCTAACGACGGAATCAATTTAGAACGGTTGGAAACTATTGGCGATTCATTCTTGAAATATGCAATAACCGATTATTTGTATTCAAAATATGAGTACACACACGAGGGCAAGCTCAGCCATTTGAGATCAAAGCAAGTTAGCAATTTAAACTTATATAGATTAGGAAAACGTAAGCAATTGGGAGATATGATGATCGCCACTAAATTTGATCCGCATGATAATTGGCTGCCGCCTTGTTACTGCGTGTCCAAAGAGCTGGAAGAAGCTCTGAGCAAGGCTCGCATCCCCGCCAACTATTTAACATTGGCGGATTATGTGGCTACTAGGAATATGAGCCTGCAAGAAATTTGTTTGAAAATTCAAGAACAGGGCGAGAGCGTCGTAGATTTTGCTTCTGGTATAATCCCATACAATCTGGTCACGCAACACAGCATCCCAGATAAAAGCATTGCCGATTGCGTGGAAGCATTGATCGGTGCCTACTTGATTGAATGTGGACCAAGAGGTGCGCTGCTATTCATGGCTTGGCTAGGTATCAGAGTGTTGCCGAAGTTCGAGGATAACAGCTACGGCGAATTAGCTGTACCTAATTCACCGTTGATCAGATACGTTCCAGATCCAGATGCCCGTCTACTAATTCTCCTAGATGGTTACGAGAAGTTCGAACGCATTTTGGATTACGAGTTCAACGATCGCTCGTATTTGCTGCAAGCTTTAACGCACGCTTCTTACTCTCCAAACAACATCACAGACTGTTATCAACGGTTAGAATTCTTAGGCGATGCTGTCTTGGACTACTTAATTACTAGACATCTATACGAAGATAAGAGGATGCATTCGCCAGGAGCACTCACTGATCTTAGATCTGCATTAGTAAACAATACAATTTTCGCCTCTCTGGCTGTCAAGTACAGCTTTCATAAGTATTTTCGATACCTCTCTCCAGGTTTGCACCAGGTCATAGAGAAATTCATCAAGATTCAAGAAAGAGGTGGACACAAGGTCAGTGAAGAGTTATTTTTACTGGATGTAGAGGAGAGTGAAGAAGTCGAAGACGTTGAGGTTCCCAAAGTGTTAGGTGATGTATTCGAGTCCGTCGCTGGTGCGATATTCCTAGACTCTGGTAGGTCTTTGGATGAAGTATGGCGTGTTTACTACCAAATGATGAAGAACGAGATCGAGCAGTTTAGCGACAAAGTACCGAAGTCGCCTATTAGAGAGCTTCTGGAATTGGAACCAGAGACTGCAAAGTTTGGAACTGCCGAGAAATTAGCAGATGGTCGCAGGGTCAGAGTCACGGTGGAAGTCTTCGGGAAGGGCGTGTTCAAGGGAATTGGTCGCAACTACAGAATTGCTAAATGTACGGCGGCGAAATGCGCACTGAAGCACTTGAAGAAGCAGACTCTAAGGTTAATATGAATTCGATTTCTTTTTATATATATATATGTTTATATTGATTCTATACTTCTTACCTGTGATCTCATTTTATTTTATTATTTTTTATATTCGTGTATGTAGGCACATCACATTCTCTATACTTGTATGTGCATACAACACATTCAAATAATATTTTTTATTTAAATGTTTTCTATAAAAAAATGAACACCAAATTTTATATAAACAAAGACGACAAACAAGCATATTTTTAAATTAAAATCTTATGTTGATGGATGTACGTATTATTGCTAGAACACCATCAAATTCCAAATCCTTCAAGCCAATCCAAATTCATCCAATATACTAATTATCTGCAAACTTATTATTAATTCATTTAGTCATACAAATTCGAATAAATTTGCATACATAATAAAAGTTAACAACCATATAAAACTCGTTTTGTTCAAATTCTTATTCGTGTTTTATTAAGTAATCTCTTTTAATATTATGCACATTTTTAATAGCTACTTAAATCATGAATATGAACCAAATCTGTTTATTGTGAACTAGTTCTTTTTTGCAAATATTTCGACTGCATTCACCAAAGTTGTTACATCATATTCATTGCCTAACTAGTTTATTAATAATAATAATATTTATAGCAACATTTAAACAAAAAAATCATAAAATAATTATAAAAAAAATAGTTACTTCAGCAAAGGGTCTTTATGACCGAGGTTAATTAATTTTAAAAACTTTAGTAACAAAATAAATATTCAAAAGCTTTCCTTGCACAAAATTTGATTCGCACACGGTTGAATCATGCTCTAATATTATGTCTTCTTATCTTATCATTATGGGAAGTTATTGTTTTGTATTCCAACATTTTATTATTGATCATATCTAATCATTTAATTCCTTCCTTTAATTAAGCTTCAATTTCATAAATAATTGCAACAACATTAAGTATACAATATTATCTTGCAATAATATTAGTATAATTAATAAAAATTAACGTAACTTCAAACTGGTTCTAAAATATAAGCACAAAAATAGTTGTTTACTATTGAACATTTATTAAATTATCCAAGGATTTAAATCAATTCGCTTTGTATATTTTTCAAATGAAAATAGCGCTTACTAAGCTATAGTTTTGTTTTTTTTTTATTAAATAGGATGCAGCCAATTTTCACTTAATAAAATTGCACGCTCAACTAATTATTCTGAATCAGTGAGTACTGAATACAAATTGTAATTTTTATGTTTTCGAATTTTTTTTTTAGTATAAATATGATGAGCAAAATGTTATCTAATTATAAAAGTTTATTCAGTAAATGTACACGGAAATGCAATTTAACGAAAACTTTTGAAACTGTAACTAAGCAATTTCGCGATAACGTTTAACTGATTACGTTTATGATAATTGCAATTTGAATGTACACATTTTAAGAATATTTAATTGAAATAACATTTTTATTTTATAAGAATATTTGAAATATTTCTATTATTACTATATAGTTTTAAAATTGTTGCATATGTTTTGTTATTAGAATTGTATAAGAAGAAAATCAAAGAGAAAGTATGAAGTTATTAGATGATGCAGAAGGAAAGCAATTGGATGCAATATTGTGTAGCATCGATGTATTGGAAAGAACGTATGATTGTTGTGAAATATGTTGGTTGTTTGGAACCGAACGGAAGGAGTTTTGAATTAAATATATGATGAAATGTGTTTCAATTGCGCGTCCTTGAACGAAAAATCAATGATTTGGCCGTGGAAAAGCGGCGCAGGCGACGTGAATCTGCATATTTGGTTGCACTGCTCTGGTTTGCGCGGTCTGCGCCTATCCAACTTCTTCCTACTTGTTCCAGGTTGGAGTTGGCCGGAGTTGGACACCAAGCCCACCCAGTGAGCCAGTATCCAACAATTGTTTGTTGACAACAGCCGTGTTGAGTGTTAGTTGCTAGGCCAATATCTATTACTTCTAGTGAGAATGATGTGATGCAATTGTAATATTTGTTGGATATTTTAAAGTAACGTGATGAGTATTTTTAGTGATGCCTAAAATAATTTTGTTGGATCGGCCAGGCAGTATAGTGTAAACAAAAATAAAACCGAACGTAAAGGAAAAAAAGAAGGTAGGTGAGCAGATGTTTTGAGAGTGTGTAAATAAACAGAGACAATAGTAGCGCGAATCCCAATTGCCAAGTTCGAAGCAGCTTAACAAATAATATAAATATAAATTGTTTTGCTATCTCATCGGTAAGCCTTTATCATCGTCCACCTTTATCATTTTGCGCGGTCTCCTACCTATCTACTTGACTACCTTTCACACAACCTTTCTGTTTGTTATGAAATTTAGTACTTTCACTTTACATGCCATTGCATCACTTGAAATCACAATATGGATTTGAATGGTTTGTTCCAGTAAATCGATTATGGATCTCATGAATCTGTTCGGATCCTCTTTGGAGGATATAGGGGACAGTATTGACCACACTGGTTTGTTCCATCCCACATCTTTGCCTCCAGAACCACAAGTGGGAAACATAGAGTATAAGCTTAAAATAGTGAATCCTTCAAGACAACGGTTCCAGCATCTAGTGACACAGGTCAGTGGCACAATATAGCATAAAACTAATTCATTACATTTATTAATTTAGATGAAATGGCGCTTGCGGGAAGGTCAAGGGGAGGCAATCTATGAAATTGGAGTAGAAGACAATGGCATGCTAGCTGGCTTAAGCAATGCAGACATGAAGGACAGTTTACACACTCTGGAGCAAATGGCCATTAAACTTGGAGCATCCACAACCATCCTAAGACAACGAGTGTTGGACAATCACAAGAATGTTTGTGAGGTTCTAGTCAGAAAGGTATTATATTATATTAAAATTGATCAAACACTATTACCCAATAATATATAATTCATATAATAAAAGCGATGAAAAAAAAAGCGCGCGAAATATAATGCATGGATTTTTCGAATTGCAAAAGAAAAAATCAAATCCTAGTAGTACTTCCCAATAATTGTATGTTCTGTATTTTATTTGAATTTTAACGGACGTTACAGGAATCAAATAAATAAAATTGGGCTTTTGGGATCAGGTAAAAGCGGAGAAAAAAGAATCATCGCTCTCTTATGGCGGCGCGTAAAGATCTTCGGATACTAATTGATCACCAATTTTGACTTTCAGATTCCCGATGATCAGAATAACATTGAGATAAGAATCGCCGTCTTGGGCAATGCTGATGCTGGGAAGTCTACGCTACTGGGTGTCTTAACGCAGGGCAGTCCTGACAATGGACGCGGCAGAGCTCGTCTTAACATGTTCAGACACAAGCACGAGATCCAGAGCGGCCGGACGTCCTCTATCTCACACGAGATCCTTGGTTTTAATTCTAAAGTTGATTTTTTCATTATTTTTTACGTATTCCATTTGTAAATACGGTTTTGTATTATAGGGAGATGCAATTAATTATGATAAGTGTATGACAGCTGAAGAGATTTGTGATGAGTCGACAAAGCTTGTTACTTTCTTAGATTTGGCAGGGCACAGGAAGTACATCCATACTACGGTCCACGGTCTCTCTGGTTACTTGCCGCATCATGCCATGCTTGTGGTAAATTTTAAATTACTTATATTAATAAGATCATCTTTGGAATAGTTTTTAACAATATAAAATATTAAGTTCAACCTGAAGATGAAAATGCTATGTTTCCATTGAACAGACTAATGGTTAATTCATTTTAGGTCTCTGGCACCGCTGGAGTAGTTGGTATGACACAGGAACATCTCAGCTTGGCAATAGCTTTGAACGTGCCGTTCTTTATTGTCGTTACTAAGATCGATCTTACATATCCACATAAAACGCTGGAAAGTTTGCAGACGTTGCTAAAGTTAGTTGGAAGTTGCAGAAGACCGCTTGTGGTTAATAACATTGATGACGTCGTAACAGCTTGTTCGAATCAATTGAGTCAGAACATTGTTCCCATTTTCTGTGTATCTAATGTCACAGGAGAAGGACTGAATTTACTGCTAAAGTTCATGTATGCACTACCGCCAGGGGTCAGTTCCAAAGAGAAAGAGCTTCTAGAGAAGGTACTTAACTGAATTTCTAGAGGACTAGTATCTGATTATTATATTTCTTAGGAGAAACCGGAATTTCAAATAGACGAAAATTTTCATGCAGGCGACATACAAGTGATGGGTGGGCTACTGGTGAAAGGTATTATAAGCGAGGGGATGAAGATGAAACTAGGTCCAATGAAAAATGGGAGCTTTGAAGACGTCGTTGTGAAGTCCATACACAGAAATCGCGTTCATTGCAGATCCGTAAGGGCTGGTCAGAGTGCAGCTATTTCGCTGACACGTCAAGTAAATCATTTAAGGAATGGCATGGTATTGCTGCAGCAGTGCGACGAGAACATCACTGGCTGTTTGTTCTTTCAAGCCAACGTCTCTGTGCTATTCCACGCAACTGCAATTTATCCAAGTTTTCAAACTACAGTACACATTGGCAGTATTCGCCAGACTGCTACAGTCATCGGCATCTTTGGAGCAGACTGCATCCAAACAAATGATAGAGCCTCTATAGTATTCAAGTTCAAAAGCCATCCTGAGCACGTAACTGTCGGTCAAAGGTTATTCTTTCGCGAGGGAACCGCGAAGGGCATCGGCGAAGTTACTCAGGTGTTCCCGCTACCAATCACTCAAACATAATTATAAGATTCTTGTACTTCATATTTGTACCTGAACCTTGACGTAATTTTATTTTTGTTTAACTTTAGAAAAAAGATGTTTTTATTTTTAGATTGTTATTATATTATATTTATATGAACTATTCTTCATAGACGCTCTTCGTTTAAAAACTTTACATATGTCTTAAGACTGACGTCTTCTAGTAAATTCGGTGTATTTTACTATCAAATTATACAAAAGAGTAAATTTTAAAACAATTAAAAATTTATAGTTTATAAGTAAAATTTTATTAATGGCTTTAAATAACTGTGCTATCTAAGCTACACTATTTTTAATTAACCATTGTATTATTTTCTATTTCACTAAGGATCAAATGGTCTCGAGTGAAATAAAAACTAAGAAAATATTAATTAAGTTAGCCTTAAATGATAGTAGCCAGTAAGAAATGATATCTCTTCTAGTAATGTAATTAAATAAATATCTCTTATATAAGTGTAATCTTATTTTTTTTTCTATACATAACATGAAAACACAATAATCATAATAACAAATTGACTAATATGCTTATCATATTAGTACCATTAGTATCAGATTAGTACTGGTAATAATAGACAAGAGTCTATTAGCTTAAGTAAATTTATTTTAACCTTGGAATTCAATTGGCAAAGTTAACAAATTTAACAATTAGTTCGAATAATTAATTTTAGTCTGATAGTGGAAATTAAATAAGAAAAAATAATTTCAAAATACAATATCTACTTTATGGTTGAATTGAAACCCTAAAAAAAGTTTGGATAAAATTATTTATATAATAATTGGATATAAATTTGGTTAATCAGTGAATTTGAAATTGGCGCTCATTATTTTGAGTATATCTTTGATTGGTTATTAAATGACACTGGTTTATGGGATTCCTTTGCTTTGTGTAGCTCAGTGCTATTTATTTTCTTATTCATTCCAGAAAGTGGTTCAAGTTGTATGCCAATATTTATAAGAAATAGGCAATGTCTTCTATTATTGAGGAAGTTGTGACCGATGCCTGCCCAAGTCCACCAAGAGGTGATCCTGAGGAGGTTACAAATGTTGATCCTGAAGTGGAAGACTTCACTGAGAAACCAAGAGTATCAGATCCATCACCCACACGACAGAAAAGTAAACCGAAACCTAAACCAACAAATAGTAAGATATATGTATTGATAATACAGTATATAATTCTGTAACTTTGCAGCTTATGCCAATGTTATCAATATTTCAAATTCCAATGGTATACAGATTGGGTCTACTTATACCTTTAACTTAGGAAATAAAGAAAAACCAACGGAGAATATAATGAAAACTGACAAAATTATGCAGTTGTTTGAATCTAGAATCCCTGTGGAAAGAGAACATATTATGTATGTTGCAACACATATTGGATCAAATTGGAAAGGAGTTGGAAAACATCTAAACTATTCTGATGGACAAATAGAGCAATTCTATGAAGACAATAAGGAAATTGGGGTTAAAGAAGCAGTTTTTCAATTGCTCTTGGATTGGACTAGAAATGACCCAGATCAAGCTTTCTTGGGTAGACTTGCTAAAGTTCTATGGGAATCGGGCAACAGAGATCCAGTTCGAAGACTTTCCAAGAAAATTTTTGTGTAATTGTAATCTCATGCTTTAAAAATCGTCATATTTTATTAAGTTTTATATATTTATTACATACAAAAAGAATCAAAATAAATGTTCTTGATGTATTTTAAATTCATTTATACTTATAACCTGCAAACTAATTTCTGAAGATGTGTAAAGAGACAGTAATTGTTCACACTTCTTTATTTAAATTCAAATATTATAAAATAATTAACAAAAATAGAACATTAAACTAACTTTGGCTAAAGTAACAAACACATATTTTATATAATTAACTTAACTAAGTGTTGAAATGCAGTCCATTATGTAGGAATCATATTTTCGGAACTCCTGTTCCATATTATTCTTGTCAACATTACCATCTAATATTACCAATGGCAATTTTTTGGTGTCTGTTTTTGTATCACATAGCCAGGTATCATGAATTTCATGAAGATCTTTTATGAAGTCATATGTGATGTTCTTCTCCTCTTGTCTGTTCCTCTCCTTAATTCTCTGCATTACAATCTCCGGTGATGTCCTCATGTAAACTGAAATTTATTAAATTAATTCATTGATATTAAATATAAATGTATGTAAATATTTACCTACTAAGTCAACTGGTATGTCGACATTATTAATGATCCACTTATACCATTCATCCAAAACTGCTGCAGATTCCTGGGTCAACATACCATCTTTCATTAGTTTCTCAACGAAACAGTGCCTTGCACTGAAGATTGATCGTTCCATAAACTTTATTGGTTCTTTGATAGGCTTCACATGTTGTTCAAGCATCGTCAGCTGAATATATGACTGAAGGCTGAACCCCCACTTCTCAGGATCTTTATACATTAGATCTAACAAATTATGTCCACCACAATCTCTCCATGCATGGATAGGCTCATCAAACACCTTCATGGATGGGTAGCGTTTAAAATGATTAAGGAATAGGCTTTTGCCACTTCCAATGTTGCCTTCCACTAGGATGGTGAATGGCTTTTTAGGATATAGATAATACTGCCTATTGGTCATGGCAAATGCCATCTTCGATAAAAGTTTCTCTGAAAACAATTCAATTTTACAAAATCTGTTAAGATTTGTTACAACTATACTCACTTAAATGCATTTTAATAAACTAAGTGCAAAGTAGTAGAAAACAAGCAAAGGTTTGTAAAGAGTGAGGAAATGTGAGCAGCTTCTCAAAAATGCGTTATTACTAATAAAACACCGACGCCACCGACAGCATTTGTTTTTACATGGATGTTGCGAGATGAAATTCAATAAACCAATTGAAACGCGACCGCTCGACGGACAACCTATTGCAACCTATTGCAAAAACCAATAAAATAAGTGAAAATTCAAATTAGACGTTTAGCAAGAGGATGTAAGCGCTCTCTTTTGTTTGTTTTTTTTTCAATAAATTTGAAAATTCTACTATTTTATGTAGCTATTATAATATAGTGAAAAGACACTAAAAGACAGTAAAACGGTGATAATTTGTAAGTATCAATGATTAGCCTCATTGATATTTACAAAAATTATAAACTTTACTTTTTGATGACCTCTACCGGTCACTATTGATATTACTTTAAGGTAGAGGTGGGAGGTATTTCAAATACTGTCAAGATCCTCGTGGTCCTTGCAGTGAGGCAACCAGTGTATCCTGGCGGAGTTTCTAACCTAAAAAGTTGTCATACGTGTGTTTATAAACGTGTTAGTTACAATAAACTCTTGAACAATGTCTTTCTTCATTAGACCTAAGCAAAGTGGAAAGAATTTTAATAAGAAGGTAATTTTATCATTGTTCATATCAACATATTTGTTGTTTGTTTGATTTTGGTTATAACTTGTTATCATTTTGTAGGGCTCTTTTGAAAGTCGAAAAAGGAAAGCTCCCAAGAAACCTGAAGTAAATAATGACGAAATCACAAGTAGTGAAGATGAATCACATCTAAATGATGATGCCAACAGGAGTAGTTCTGAAGACGAGCATGAAACTGCTCAAGAAAAGAAGATCAGATTAGCGAAGATTTATTTGGATGAAATCAAAAAGTTAGGTAAGTTACTTTAAAAATATTATAGTAATTCCATAATGCATACAGTTGATTTTAGAGCAAAGAAAAATAGAAAACCAAACTTTGGATGATAATTTGAGAGGTGATTTAGTCCAAAAGAAATTGCAAGAAGATTATTTGAGTCAAACAGGAAGGTTAAAGTTGTTTGTTGCAAAAAAATATACAGGATATGATGAAAACCAAATTGTTACATTAAGAAACAATGTGCATAAGAATTGTATAACATGCTTTTGCATTTCATCCGACAACAAATTCATGTTTAGTGGAAGCAAGGATGGAGGTCTAATTAAATGTAATATAATGTAATTTTTTTGTTTGAAATATTTTGAAATATTTGGTATTTTAGGGTCTATTGAAGAAAAGAAGAAAGTTTTAGGTTTACCTTTCAGTTCTAAAAATACAGAGAGCAGCATTGTTGGTCATTCCAGAAGTATAATGAGTATAGCAATTTCTTCGGATAACAAGTTTTTGGCTGTAGGAGATGAGACACAAAACATACAGATTTGGAACCCAGTAAACCTAAAACATGTTCATACTTTGAAAGGACATAGGAGCAGCGTGACTGCGCTAACGTTTCGTAAGGACACTCATACTCTCTACTCAGGGAGTAAAGACAAGGCTGTTAAAGTCTGGTCTCTTGATGAAATGTCATATGTTGAAAGTGTTTTCGGACATATGGATATGATTACATCTATTGACTCGCTTAGTAAAGAGAGGGCTTTATCTTCGGGTGGTAGAGATCATTCATTGAGAATTTGGAAGTTTGTTGATGAATCGCAATTAATTTTTAACGGCCATACTGGCAGTATAGATTGCGTTAAATATATCAACGAAGGTAATTTTGTATCCGGTGGTGACGATGGACAGATTTGCGTATGGGGAATGGGAAGAAAGAAACCACTATGTTCAGTGAAAGTTGCTCATGGAGTGGATAGTACTAATGGCCAACCTTTATGGATTACATCAATTGCTACCCTTGTTAACACTGATTTAATTGCATCAGGTACTAAGCGTTATTATAATAATCTTTATAAATTACTAAATTTTTTGAATTGTAGGATCGCACGATGGATCAATAAAACTATGGTGTTTGGAGAAAGGTTGCAAAAATATTTCAGAAATGTTTAGCATACCTCTCACTGGATTTGTGAATGATTTAAAATTCACAAGTGATGGAAAATATTTGATTGCGGCAGTCGCCTCGGAACATCGATACGGCAGATGGAATGTTATAAAATCGGCAAAGAATTCAATTGTAATTATACCATTACAAAAAAATTAAATATTAACAAAAATTATGTTTGTACATATTGGTTTTTATTATTGTTTATAATTATTATTGTACCGACACCATTAGTTAAGTAATTTTTCAGAAACGATATTTTGTAACGAATATGAAGATGCGCGAGATCATGTTGCCCGTGTATTTTCCGTAGCGGTACAGCTGCATCTCTATTTCTAGTTCGATTTCTTGAGGTCCATCCAATGGCCTTAAGAATGATATTGTTGCCTTCTGTGGTTCACGCGTTAAACGGAAGTGATGAATGCTCGCCGGTTGAACGTGTGATGGACAGATGACCCTTTGCAGTTTAAAGTTGAAGGTGGATGATGAAGAACTGAAGCTTGGACCTTTGATTTGGAAGAATTTCGTTTGACCGTCTGTGAGAGGTAGGTTTGATGACATAGTTATAAAATGAAAGCTGTATTGTTCGGGCATGCTCATGCAGTTTCCTGCGTAGTTGCAAAGGTCTGTGTTCCGTTTGCAGCGGCTGTAAACATTAAATATTGTTTGAATGTTTGTTCTACTTGTCAATACAAGCTACATTATACCTTCTTTGATTGGGGTCCCTAATGTAATTAGGCGGACAAGCAATTGATGGGCATTCATAACCACCTCTTGTATTGAAGCAAATAGTATCGACGCCATGGCAAGGATTCGAAAGACATTCATCAATATCTAATAAAAAAAAAAGTAATATTAATTTTTACAAGTTAATTAATTCGCATTGAGCCAACTCAAAATGACCACGTAAATTATTTCATTTTGGAATCAATTTTTAAATTGACTAATTTGGCAAAAGTTATTCCAATCACCTAAGCATAAGCGACCATCAGTCCCAAGTCTGTAGCCAGGCGGACACCTGCATACGTAACTCCCCGGTATATTTTCGCAATTTCCTACACATAGATTATTATCCTTGAATTTCTCGCATTCATTGACATCCGTGCACGTCCTAAAAACCCAATTAAATAAAATTATTCAAATTACTTGTATTGTTCAACCTGTTGTCCTTGTTTAAAGTGAATCCAGAATTACATGAGCAGCGATATCCGCCCCAATTGTTGACACAATTCTGATGACATAAGCTAGGTGTTTCTGAGCATTCATCAATATCGTCGCATTTGCCATCGAGTTCCCTAAAACCATTTTTGCAAATACATTTGAAGGATCCCACGGTATTGTGACAATCTGAATAACGGCTACATGGCTAAAAGTATTATATAAAATTTAGAAATATATATAAAATTCTGAAAAGAAATAAGACATACGTGATATTCGCATTCATTTATATCGATGCATTGGTTGTTATCCAATCTATATCCAATGGGGCAAGAGCACACATGATATCCTGGATAATTTTTGCAGATCTGAGTACTGCTACAAGAATGAGTACCTCGTATACATTCATTAATATCGATACATTTATTTCCTTCTTCGTTGAGCTCGTATCCACCTCGGCAATGTATATTAGATACGCATTCGAAGCGGCCTCGTTGATTAATGCAGTTCTGACCTTTTTTACAGGGATTGCTTTCGCATTCGTTAATATCTGAAATTTTATATTTTATTACAAGCAGAAGAACATCAAGGTGTATTTACCTTGACATCTGCCTGCCGAATCCATGTAGTATCCTTGTAAACATTTTGTTGTTTGCCCGCTGACAATTGTATAATTCGTCGGCTGACGACGATTTGGTATGTACACGGAAATCCTCCTGATTCTTTCACACCTAAATGATCCTGCGATATTTCTGCACTTGAAATTTGGACCCAATCTATCGCATGTATGAGTTCCTAACGCACATTCATCATCGTCCTCGCAATCGCCTGAAGCGTAATTGAACGTATATCCAGTTCCACATCCTGCAATTCTCGAACACAAATAAGAACCAATGGTATTATCACATCTTTGTCCTTCTGAACAGTCGTAAGCATCCAGTTGGCATTCGTTTATGTCCACACAACTTCCTGTACTCTGATCTCTCGTGTAACCTAGCTGGCAGCGGCATTCGTAGCTTCCAATGGTATTGAAGCAGTCTTGTAATTTATCGCAAGCCAGAACATCTTCTACACATTCATCAATATCTAATGGAGTTAAAACAAAATTGTTATTTTATGTCAGTCAGTAAGAAAAAAATGTGTTTTATACCGATGCACTGTTTCGTATGGTACTCGTACTTGAAACCTTTAGAGCACGTTGTTGGGCTATTAGGTTTTCGGAAGGCTGGGATAGATGGTTCTATTGTATGGTATAATTTTGGATTAAAAGTGTATATTGGTTTTCTAGTTGTTGAAGTAGTAGTTCTTCTAGTAGTGGTTGTAGGTTTCGGAGTAGTAGTTGTTGTAGTAGTGGTTGTAGGTTTTGGGGTTGTAGTAGTAGTGGTTGTTGGTTTTGGAGTAGTAGTTGTTGTAGTTGTAGGTTTTGGGGTAGTAGTTGTTGTAGTAGTAGTGGTTGTAGGTTTAGGAGTGGTGGTGGTTGTTGTAGTCGTTGTAGGTTTAGGAGTAGTTGTGGTCGTTGTTGTAGCCTTAGTAGTAGTCGTTCTTGTTGTGGCCTTTGGAGTTGTCGTTCGTACAGTAGTTCTAACTGTGGTAAATTTAATGGTAGGTTGTTCGTAATAAGTAGTCCGATGACTGAATGCGGGATTAGGCTGGCAAGAATATCCTCCTTCTTCGTTGATACAAACCTCACCATCAGAACATTCGACGAAATCCTCAATGCATTCATCAACATCTTCAAAAAGAAATTTTAAAATTTTGCAAATATTTAAACAAAACTGTTTTACCCTCGCAAGTTTGTGTAGCCATATTCATTTTAAAACCTGGAGGACACGTTGTCTTGGATGCTTTGTCGATGCAAGCGTAACTCCCTTTATTATTTAAACAAATTTGTGACTCCCTATTACAATCATTGGCTCCAGTAATGCATTCATCGACATCAGCACATGTCTGTATCGAAGCTTTGTAGATAAATCCTTTAGGACAAACAGTCTGACATTTATATGATCCTATTGAATTTATGCACGTTTGCGAATTATCGCAGATCAAAGGAATCGTACACTCGTCAATATCTAAAGTATATAAAGTAATTATAATATATGCAAATCAACTATAATATATTTGAAGAAACCTTCGCATTCCATTTTTTCCCAGTTATATTTATAACCAACATCGCAATCTGGAATCTCGTCAATCGAGTCATCTCCCAGATCTTCACACTCGTAATATCCATCACCGTTGATACAAGTTTCATTTTGATGACAGTCGTGTAATGAGAGAGCACATTCATCGATATCTGAAATAAGTAATTATAATACTAAAAAAGTTTAGTACGATCGTTTAGTACTACCTTTGCAACTTGTTTGATCTTTGGCCAACATGTATCCCACTTGGCATGTACAAATGATTGATGTTCCAGTATCAGTGCAATTGTGTTGGCATGGATTATGCTTCTCACATCTACAATAAGAGTGTATTTTTCATTTGATCACAAAAATAGCTAAAATACCAACCTGTTATTTTTGGAATTCAAAGACTTTTTTAATTCCTTACAAGACATTCCATCCGCCATCAAGGTGTACCCTTCATTGCAATCACATTTATAAGAAGTTTTAGTTGGCGTGCAAATTTGCGCGCATACCTGCCCTATGTCACAGATATCTTCAAGACCTGGATATAAAAATTTAAAAATTTCATATCGTTATTTCATTTAGTCGTTAAATACCTTCATCGACGATGTTTTCTGAAGATTTCGGTTTTATAGTTGTTGCTTTATTTAAAGCTTCCTTGCAGCAGTTATCGTAATATTTATCCAAAGGATCAGAAAGTCCCATGAAGTTTACGCAAGATCCACCCGATTTTCCTGTGATTTTTCCGTAGTAACAAGCATTGCAACAAGCCTTAAATAAAAGATAATATTGATAAGAATTATAACAAAATAATGGAAATCAAACCTTTCTTTCTGGTTTAAAGGAATTGCAAGAGCCTTTCTTGGCATCTTCTAGTCCCGCTTTGCATTCGGATTCTTTTAATCTCTTCTGGCAACATGTGCCCATCGTTCCCAAACACAAAGCTTCCATATCCTTTTTGATATTTGGTATAGGAGCTTGAAAACTACATTCCATTGAGTCATCTGCAGCTTTATTGCCCATTTCGCAACAATTGGTCAGTATTTTTACATCGAAACCTACTAAAGCTTATATTTAAATACATCTAAGAAATATTAAAATAAATATATTTACCTGTGGTCGACGCGCACATAACTAAAGTTAATAAGAAGTATCGATATTCCATCTTGTATTTTATTTGATTTGTTCACACTGTATTGTAAGTAGTACGAAAAATGTTTTGTGTATATATGCAGTAAATTTTCCGTTCGTTAGTATAGACGCATTATACGACACTGCAGAAATATGGTGCGCTTATCGTCCCCAATATTTATTCAAGCATCCTCAAGGGTGTATTTGTAACTCCTTATCAAAGTAAATATTGTTGGACTCAACTTCCAATATATGAAGACAACAATGCGATAATGTGAAAATCATTTTACATTACCGACACATTTAAATTTTTAATAAGCCATTGTTTTTTTTTTTTTCGGAATAATAATATATTGTTTAGGCCGTTATTATTCACTGTAAATAATGAGAAAAGGACAGGAAGAAAGAAAAAGAAGAAGAATGAAACTATTCTACTGCGAAATAGGTGGAACGCTGCAGGAAGTCAATTTGAATTTGGCGAAGCTGTTGTCAGCTTAACACACATTCAGTTGGTTAAACTTTTAGATAACGAATTGGTTGCACAGTAAGTAATAACCATAAAACGTGCGTGTGACTTCCAACATATAAAAGAATACTGTATTTTTTTTTGCTTTTAATTAAATTCTTCGAACAACAACAATGCCAAATAACAAAGAAATATGTAGAAATAATTATTTGAATATTCAAATATAATGCAAATTAAAAAAAAACTGACACTTTCTTATAAATCTAAATTACATATTTGTGTTTAACTTTTTTCCTTGAAAAGGAACAATACTATTGCGAAAATTTACATTTTATATATGCTAGGAGAAAAATAACTTAAAATATCATAATATTTGATATTTCAGATATAAATATATTTTATTGCTTAATCTTCACATTCACATTTTGTATATTGTCTAAAAAATTTTATATCCATAAATATAAATGGGAATTTATGGGTATAAAATTTTGTTATTTTAATTTTGAATTAACTGAATTATCTTAATCTACTAAAATCCAATTATATAACATATGCATTAAAATTAAGTTCTAATTAATCACAGATGGCGTAAGACTAAAGCTAGTATTTTTTTTAATCGCATTTGGAAATGTAGTCTTATCAATTCACATAATATTGTAACAAATAAAAATGAAGTTATTTCTCCTAAATAAGTTTATTTTTGATAATTAATGAGAATTGTTTTTATTATATAATTGGGTTAAGAGTCAGCAAAATTTAATTCAACGTCATACAAAATTTAATTCAAGCGAATCAATTTGATGTTTGACCACTTGATGGAGCAGATAATTTAAATAAGTGATTCTCCATTCAATCGTGGCTCTAAAACTATTCTTTCATTTCGTCTTATTCGATCAATATCATTTAAACACAATTGGAATATAGAAAAATATAAGTGTTTATCATCGAACTGAGTATATGTATC